>NC_142948.1:7460619-7543119 GCF_046866305.1 Octopus bimaculoides | reverse complement strand
TAATTGAGTGAATTGACCCCCAGTACTTCCTTTTTTTAAAGTCTTGGATTTATTTTATTGGTTTTTTTTGCTGAACTGCTAAGTTATAGGTATGGAGATACATCGACACCGGTTGTCAAGCAGTGGGGAAAACAGACACAAAGACACACAAAATACATGACAGGCTTCTTTTAGTTTCCGTCTACCAAATCCATTCACAAGATTTTGGTTGACCAAGGTGCCACAGTGGAACTGAATCCAGAACGATGTGTTTGGGAAGCAAGCTTTTTACCACACAGCCATGCCTATGCCTATGGTAGATGATTCTTAATTCGCTATGGTGCGTTTAACATGAAACTTTTCCAAAGTTTATTGGGAAGCATGCTTTGACATAACAGGAATGTTGTTGTAATTGTGTAACCTCACTTTTTTTCTTTTTGGAGTTTGATATGTGGTGGGGTGATCTAATATTTTTGATAAATTACACACTGAACTGCTTGGTCAAACTTCATTAAAAAATGAGAGAACATATTGTTTAGTTTCTCAAGCTCCAGTACTTATCAACTTACACTTTGAAATAATTTATTTAGATTAAGTCTGTTTCATAAAATTAAATAAATAAACTAAAACTGACTTTGGTAATTGTAGAAGTGTCTAAGTGAAGTTAGAATGTAAAACTGGTAAAGAACTGATATCTCTTCTCCATAGTTTCTTTGTCTCTTTTACTGTTGTCTGTTAATGGCTTCCTGCTTAATAAAGAAGCCATTATTATTAATGGTGACTAATGTTGTCAGAACAGCAGCAATGGAGGTACTTTACAACAGCCAGTTTGGTACCTATTTGTTCTTAGTTCAAATCCAGCCAAAGTTGGATTTTTTTTTTATTGTATGTATGTCCTCTGCAAATTGATAAACTCAGTACTATCAGAAATGTCCTGGAGTCAATCCAATTGATAGTGCGACTTCCTTAACTGCAAAAATTAAGCCCCGTACATGAAAAAAAAAAAATTTAATCATTCTTCACCTTCTTTACCATCTTTAAATTAAGTGCCAGAATTCCAATGGAACCATATTTGTATTAAGTTTGAGTTGAGCTACATACTTAATTCTTGTATTATATGAGCTGGGAGTCCTTGCAGGTCTTCCAAACAAACCCCTCCTCTTTTGCAATTCAAGTTTTACCTATGTTTTGCATTTGTAACATTTTGGTTTTCATTCCAACCATTCTTATTTCCAATTGCAAAAACCTTGTATTTAAATATTATGTAATGTTCCTTCCCCTTCCATAATTCCTTCAGTCTGAGAGTACAGTAATATCGACAAGTTGGAGATTTTGTTTGTCTTATCTTCTAAGAATAATATCTGCTCTGTCAGTAGCCTTAGTTTTATTGGTATTGACGACACCATCCCATGGTTGGTCACTGGTTCTAGGATGTTTATATCACTTACTACTGAGTTGTATGAATGTTGGATGCTGAACATATTGGACAATCATATCCAGGTGTGTTTTCAATAATACAAGATAGAGGTTGTAGGCATGGCAGTGTTTTTTTTTAAGAACTCTGCTTCCTATTTACATGGTTTCAGGTTCAGTCCCACTGTGTGGCACCTTTTAACAATTTTTTTTCTGCATTAGTGCTCAGGCTGACCACAGCCTTGTGAGTGACAGAAACTGAAAGAAACCCATTCTGTGTATGTCATCATCATCATCATCATTTAGCATCTTCTTTCTATGCTGGCATGAATTCACCTATTTGACAGTGAACCAGTGTGCTGCAAGGCTACTTTGAGCTCCATCTTTGGTATTGTTTCTACAGCTGGTTGCTCATTCCTAAGTTTAGTTAATTTGTGAGTATGTATGTTGGTGTCTCTCTGTCTTGACATAACATGGTAGTTTGTAAATAAGTATCACTGTCATACAAGCATTGTCATCCATTTTCAGTATTCTGTAAAGGCATGTCTATCCATAGAGAAATAGTACCTTGCTTGGAAAGTTGTGAGGGTTGGTAGACAGGAAGGGCAACAAGAGGAGGAAAACAGATGACTGATTAGTGAATACAGGAAGGGCATTCAGTTGTAGAGAATTTGCCTCAATAACCTCCATCCAACCCATGCAAGCAGAGAAAGTTGGATGTTAAAATGATGGTGGTGGTGGTGGTGGTGGCAGCGGCAGCAGTGGAGGAGGAGGAGGGTTATTTCAGACACTGTTGTTATATATTGGATTGGCCTTGCATACAAATAGTTACTAGTCTATTGACCAACCACTTCTAACACTAATTGAAGTGCTTCATTTATTTATCTCCGATGAAAATGAATATAAAAACGTCATACTTGTTCCATCCAATTTATTTTAGGAATACCATACCTTCAATTTAAAAAAAAAAAATTCATATTTATTTGTAAATTCAGCCAAATTGTTGTCACTTGTGAAAGCTGTTTTAACTGAAATATTTGATTTGTTTTTCTGTTTTTCTTTTTCAAAATAACTACAATTGTTAGCTTTTTATTACAAGATAGTTAGTCCTTTCTATGTGTTTTATTATTTATTTACATAAATATTTGTTCTAGTTTTTAACTCTTGCACATGTTTCGTATTGGTTTCGTGATGGTGTCACTGGCTTTTGTTTGGTTGGACCTTTTCCAGTCCATTAAAACAATGAGAATTTACTGTAAGCCACTGACCTGATTAACAAAACTTGAAATAATTTGATACTACATCATTGGATAGTGAGGAGGAGGTTTAAAAACACTGTCTCTGCCACCTGAACTGAACAACAAATACACACACACACATACACAAACTAAAGCAGGTGTAGCTGTGTGGTAAGAAGTTCACTTCCCAACCATGTAGTCTTGGGTTCGGTCCCACTCTGTAATATCTTTGGCAAGTGTCTTCAGCTATAGCCTCAAGCTGACCAAAGCCTAGTGAGTGGATTTGGTAGAGAGAAAAAGTACCAGGCTTAAAAATAAATGATTTGTTCAACAAAACCCTTTAAGGCAGTGCTCCAGCATGGCTGCAGTGTAAAGACATGAAGCAAGCAAATGATAGAAGACAAAGCATTGATCATTACTCATTCTGAAAGATGACCAAGAACATCATACAGGATGTAGCTGAATGCAGTTTGTTCCACTGTGGCTGATCAGTCCAGTTCTTATTGAGCAAATGCAGTTGGCTGAACTTTCAAATTAATTCACTTGTTATATATTCAGTTCAAATTTTGTGGTAGATTTACCTAAGTAAATCTTAAAGAATAACAGTTCACCCTGATCATCATCATCATGCCTGCCAGACCTACATTCATCAAAAAAAAAAAAAGACAGACATTAGAAAGCAAATCTCCTAGATTTTTCTCACCTTCTCTTAACATTTGGATGATTAATAAAGATTCTGTTAGCACTCAGTATGCTCCAACTTCTGGCTCACATGCACATTGTTCCTCTTTTATTGCTACTACATAATTGCTACCCCTTTATACCAGCCCCATTGCTGCATATTGTTCTACTCTGGCCACTCAGTTTGCTCATCTCTTACCACTCCTCAAATCTTGCAGTAAACATTTCCCAATCCCCCACAAACACACCTCTGTTAACTGTTATCTTTTAGAATTCCATCCCCTCCCACATATTTCTTGCATGTATTGACCTAGAAATGTTCAAATATGAACCATATTTGGGATGGCCACTTTTCTTCCTCAAAATTATAAAAAAAAAAGTATATGCAGTAATTGTCATGCAATCTCACTGTTGTCACCCAGCTACAACTAGCAGCTGCATAATGGATTGTACAGTGTATAGATTCCAATGCAGTGAAGTGAGGTATATCTGGAGTACAAATAATGGTGGTTCTAGATACTTGAATACTTGTGCGCTGAAGGAAAGCTAACAGGCAGGATATGCCAGATTAGTTTCTTAAAAATAACAATGTTAGAAAGCTCATAACGAAAATTTTTGCTTATAAACTTTTTGTAAATTTAACTCTTTAGTATTTAAACTAACCATATCCAGGTCAAATATTCTACCCATTTTATAATCAAAATGGCCAGATCTGGCTTCTCACACCATCCCTACAATATCCTTCTGAATAAATAAGCATTACATCGAACAGAATAATGTGAACGCTAAAAGTTCAAGAAACACAGAAAAAAGAATTACTTGCTTTAGTTATTAGACTGTGGCCATGCTGAGGCACTACCTTGGTGGGTTTAGTTAAATTAACACCAGCAACTTTTTTTTTTTAAGTCTGTGGTACTAAGTCTATCGATTTCTTTGCTGAATGCAAGAGGTGCCTGTACTGGCATCACGTAAAGGGCACCCAGTATAATCTGTAAAAGGGTTGGCACTGGGAAAGGAATCCAGCTGTAGAAACCATGCTAAAGCAGACAACCGGGGCCTGGTGCAGTCCTCCAGCTCCAGTCAAACTATCCAAGTACATGGGAATCTGACTTCTGAAATATTAAAACTTTTAAGTAGCAACCAATCTAAATTTTTTATTATTATTTTTTTAAAGTGAGATGAAAAGAAGCATAATTCAGTGTTTGTAGCCTAACCTGGTGACCCTCCTGATTAAAACTATTGTGTGTGTGTGTGTGTGTGTGTATGTATATATTACAACAAGAACAACTTGTTTTACAACAACCACATATAACACTGGTTTTAGAAGAAATATGAGGAGCTTCTAATATAAATGTTTCAGTTTGTAAAACAATAGAAAATAATTAAAATGGGAAATTTGACCTGTTTGTTTATAGTCTGTGTGTGTATATAAATATATATACATAAATATAAATGTAAGAACTTACTGTGGACAAGGCTGCGTGGTGTTTGATTATAAATAAATAAATAAAAAATCCACACTAAGTACAGGACATCACCAACGAGCGGAAAACACAACACTTAAACACATAACAAGAAACAAGTACAGGACAAAATACCAAAAGAAGTCTAACTCCTCCTCAGTTGTCAACTGTTTATTAATCCCTATTTCGAGCTTTCAACGACTATTGTCTCTTGCTATGTGTTTATGTATTTTTTACTCGTTGTTGATGTCCTGTTCTTATTGTGTATTTGTTGATATTTTGTCCTGTACTTATCTCTTGTGTGTTTATATGTTTTTCGCTCGTTGGTGATGTCCTGTACTTAATATGTATTTTATATATATATATATATATATATATATATATATATATACGAGAGAGAGAACACATACAGTTGGTTTTAGTCAACTGATAGACTTAATTTTTTATAATTATTTTCTAAAACCTGCAAAAAACTTGAAGAAGACTGCGAGAATACATTAAAGGATAAAGTTCCCTCCTCATCCATATAGACTCCTAAGGCTGGTTTCCTGGTTTCTGTGACGTATATATCCTCCTGCTGGATGGGACACTGAACTGTAGCAGGATTACTCACTTTTGCCAGCTAAGTGGACTGTAACAATGTGAAATGAAGTATTTTGCTCAAGAACACAATGCACCACCCAGTTCAAGTATTGAAACCACAATCTTCCAATCATGAACCCAACGCCTTAACCACTAAGTCATGTGATTCTACTATAAAATACTTCAGTTTTATATACTTTCACATTGTCCCCAGTAACTGAATTATTTTATAGGAAACCTAGATATTTGGTTATGATGCTGAAAGAAGACATTATTACTTGCAATGTGATATAAGGATGCCAAACACCATGTCTTCAGTGATACGACAGAGCTAATAATGAATAAGTTATTCATGAAATGAGCGTCCGTTCTAACACAATGTTTACTCTTTCTACTTCTATTCTGACATGCCAACATAGCTGACATACTTCTACAAATTCTTTTTTAAGTGCTCAAGATTTTGTTTGAGCAGGTGTGTTTCCTTATCGATGGGTTTTCTCTATTCTGATGACTTGGCTGTGATTTAAGGGTGACAGGAGTATTTCAGCTGGGGGCACACTCTCTATCAGTGTCTCATGTATTTTGTATCTGAGCTGCAGTTTGATGTCACAAATAGGTTTTGAATACTTGATCTTAGTCTCAACAACACAACATTGTGTAACATTGTGAATGTATGCGTGTGTATGTGTTTATAAGGAAGAAGATACAGAAGCAGTTTAATATAACTGTAAGATCATTCTGTGCATGTTTTTGTATGTGTGTGTGTATATATATATATATATATATATATATATAATGTTTGTATATATGTCTATATATATATATATATATAATGTTTGTATCGTTTAACGTCCGCTTCCCATGCTAGCATGGGTTGGACTATATATATATATATATATATATATATATATATATATAAAGTTTATATATATATAAAGTTTATATATATATAAAGTTTATATATATATAAAGTTTATATATATAAAGTTTATATATATAAAGTTTATATATATAAAGTTTATATATATAAAGTTTATATATATATATAAAGTTTATATATATATATAAAGTTTATATATATATATAAAGTTTATATATATATATATAAAGTTTATATATATATATATATAAAGTTTATATATATATATATAAAGTTTATATATATATATATAAAGTTTATATATATATATAAAGTTTATATATATATATAAAGTTTATATATATATATAAAGTTTATATATATATATAAAGTTTATATATATATATAAAGTTTATATATATATATAAAGTTTATATATATATATATAAAGTTTATATATATATATATAAAGTTTATATATATATATATATATATATAAAGTTTATATATATATATATATATAAAGTTTATATATATATATATATATATATATATAAAAAGTTTGTATATATATATATATATATATATATATATAAAGTTTGTATATATATATATATATATATATATATATATATAAAGTTTGTATATATATATATATATATATATATATAAAGTTTGTATATATATATATATATATATATATATATATATAAAGTTTGTATATATATATATATATATATATATATATATAAAGTTTGTATATATATATATATATATATATATATATATATATATATAAAGTTTGTATATATATATATATATATATATATATATAAAGTTTGTATATATATATATATATATAAAGTTTGTATATATATATATATATATATATATATATAAAGTTTGTATATATATATATATATATATAAAGTTTGTATATATATATATATAAAGTTTGTATATATATATATATATATATATATATATATATATATATATATATATATATATATATATATATATATATATATATATATATAAGTTTGTATATATATGTATATATATATAAAGTTTGTATATATATGTATATATATATAAAGTTTGTATATATATGTATATATATATAAAGTTTGTATATATATGTATATATATATAAAGTTTGTATATATATGTATATATATATAAAGTTTGTATATATATGTATATATATATAAAGTTTGTATATATATGTATATATATATAAAGTTTGTATATATATGTATATATATATAAAGTTTGTATATATATGTATATATATATAAAGTTTGTATATATATGTATATATATATAAAGTTTGTATATATATGTATATATATATAAAGTTTGTATATATATATATATATATATAAAGTTTGTATATATGTCTATGTATATATAAAGTTTGTATATATGTCTATATATATATATATATATATATATATAAAGTTTGTATATATGTCTATATATATATATATATATATATATATATATATATAAAGTTTGTATATATGTCTATATATATATATATATATATATATATATATATATAAAGTTTGTATATATGTCTATATATATATATATATATATATATAAAGTTTGTATATATGTCTATATATATATATATAAAGTTTGTATATATGTCTATATATATATATATATATATAAAGTTTGTATATATGTCTATATATATATATATATATATAAAGTTTGTATATATGTCTATATATATATATATATATATATATATATATATATATATATATAAAGTTTGTATATATGTCTATGTATATATAAAGTTTGTATATATGTCTATGTATATATAAAGTTTGTATATATGTCTATATATATGTCTATGTCTATATATATATATAATGTTTGTATATATGTCTATATATACAAAAAATTGAAATGAAATGATCAAAATGCCAGCTGCTCTAAATACAATTTTTTTCTCTGAACATTCCTAATATTGTCAAATAAATTAGTCAGATCTCAGTGTTAAGCAATTAAACAGTTTCAATTGAGTTGGATCAGTAGTCATTACACTTCGTACTTATCTTTTATCATTTACTTCTTTTGGTCATTAGACTGTGGTCATACTGGAGCACCCCTTGAAAGGTGACCTCAGTACTTATTTTTTAAACCCGGTACTTATTCTATTGGTCTCATTTTCTGAGCCATTAAGTTACAGGGATGTAAACAAACCAACAGTTGTTGTCAGATACAAAGACACATGCATGATGGGCTTCTTTCAGTTTCCATCTACCAAATCCACTCTCAAGGCTTTGGTTAGTTTGGTGCTATTGTAGAAGACACTTGCTGAAGCTGTTACCCAGCAGGACTGAACCTAGAACCAAATGGTTGGGAAGGAAATATCTTAACTCCTGACTTGCCAAAAAATGTTTCCTTCCCAACTGTACAGTTTCTTTTTCAGACCCTCTATGTGGATCCTTGAGCAAATGTCTTCTAGTACAGCCCCAGGCTGGACAAAGCCTTGTGAGTGGAATTGATAAAATGAAAATTAAAACAAGCATGCAATTAAAACGTGTGTGTGTGTGTGTGTGTGTGTGTGTGTGTGTGTGTGTGTGTACCTTTTCATCTTGACTGCACATGGTTGTTGTAAACCAGTGTCACCATCATATAAGCAATATCATTTGTTTCCAGCTATCCTGTCATGGGGAAATATTTCTTTGCTTTCAAACAGGTGAGGGTTGATAACAGGAAAGGCATCCCAGCTGTATAAAATCGGTCTCAGTGAATTCCATCTGACCCATGCAAGCATGGGAAAGTGAACATTAAAACGATTATGATTATAATGATCATGATGACGAGAGCATGTTAAATCTAAACAAATGCAAATACTTTCATTTCATTGAACTTTTGGTATTTTATGAGTAGGTCTGGTGGAAACATTCATGTGATAGGATCTTTCTTAGCTTTTGACCTCTTACGAACCATCATACTTGAAACTCATGAGTCAATTCTTTGCAGCATGCATTAAAGGAGACTACATCAATCTATTTGAGAGTTTTCCCCTCTTTCTGTTTATCATGAAATCCACTTTAGAGTAACTGTATCCAATCCCCACTTTGTGTATAGTAGAATACATTGAAAATAGCCCAGACCGAACTTCTGCATTATGCTATCTTTGAACATTCTCTGCTCCACTCCCACCCTCTTCAGAGAAAACTGGCATTTTTGTGTGAGAACTAATATGGGTGTTGCCGACTGCATTAAAGAATGAGCATAAAATAAACTGATAAATGTTTGGCATGGAAAAATAGCGATATAAGTTAGCATTATGTAATATGGTTTACTATAGAGCTGTTTTTTTTTTTTAATGAAATTTTATTTCTTAATACTAAATTTATATTGATGACACACACACACACACACACACACACACACACACACACACACACACACACACACACACACACACACACACACGTCTCTTGTGTCTATATATACATACACTTTTATTTATATATATATGTGCGTGCGTATCAATAGAAATTTGGTATGAAAAAATTGATTTCATAAATATACACGTTTGTGTATACATATATATATCATTGTTTTAATGTGCACTTTTTACTTTTTGTCATTTTTATTTTAATTTGATGATTTCAAAATAGAGCAATCTTCCATACATAAGAGCTGTAAGACATAGCCCCTGGCTAGATTCTTAACCATTGTCTTTGTAAATATCTCACAATAACCTATTTAGTGTTTGCTTCCTGTTCCCTTACAACTTTATCATTCTGTAACGGTATTGATTTTCAGCTTCACTATTATTTTCTAAGGTTAAATTTTTAAACAGTTGTTGCATCGCCTAAATTAAAGGTAAAGTTAAACTGATGGAATTTTTTGAAAAAAAAAAAAAAAAATTATCATGCAATATTGTTTCATAACAGGGTTGAGATGACTAGTGATGATTTAGAAGTTCTCTTTTTTTTTTTTTTTTTCAGTTTCTGATAATCTCACCATTTGAGTTTCTCTAAATTTTACTCGAGAATAATTCCATATTTCAGACTATTTGCAATCCTGTTTTTCATCTATCTCTTGGTTGAAATAAAATTATTGCTTTCAATTTCAGATTCAATATGAAACTGGCAGTCCTAATCTCCCTCATGAAGGTTTTTCCGATACACATGTTGGTGCCACTGGTTACAATGACAGTAAGTAAAAACCAATACTTTGAATTATTTCATACATGGTTTCACAGAATCACCTGGTACTGGGTGTCTCTAGTTAGTTCACTTTGTTGAACTCGTTTATACCAGGTCTCTAACCTGAGGATAATTTCCTCCAGTCTTGAAAGCCATAACAAATGTCAATGCTGCTATGCACAAGCGTGGCTATGTGGTTAAGGAGTTCACTTTGCAACTACATGGTTTCAAGTTCAGTCCCATTGTGCAGCAATATCCTTTTTCTGGTAGCAGCATGTCTATACCAGTAATTGAATCTAACTTTCCAAGGACAAGTTCTAGCTGCATTGCAAGTGGTATTATATTGACAAATGTTAGTCAGTTCATTGTTTAATTCAATTTCTTCTAGAAATAGGGAAAACTGTCTGCGGTGGACTAGTTTATCAAGACTAAACATTTATCTCAACTTAGTAGTTGCGTGGTGGATTGAGAAAAGTAAAAGATTTATTCTCTTCAGTTATTACAGTTGTTGATTGATAGACAATTTCCTTGCAGTAAATAGGAAACTGTTTCATGAGATAAGGGCCAAGCAACTGAGATTTCTTGGTCATGTGATGAGGAAAGAGGACCTGGAGGATTTAGTGATGGCTGGAAAGCTTGAAGGGAAAAGAAGCAGAGGAAGGAGAAGGATGATATGAATGTCAAGGTTGATGAGATGGTTGGAAGAAAGAGGTGTGGTGGGAGATGATCACCTATGTCATACATTCTGGGCATGGCAACTAAAGAGAGAGAGGGAGGGAGAGAGAAGTTTAGGCATAACTTAGAAAATATTTACTTAAGACCAGACAATGTTGGTGCTGGTGATGATGGCAGCTGTGTTGGTGTTGGTGATAACGATATATTGAAATTACCAATGATGTTTACTTATAGCAGTATTTTTGACTAAAGAATTCACGTAGAAGAGAAGCCTTTAGATTGAATTTAGTCATAAATAATGTAACGGGTAAAGACCTCTTTCAGTCATTAACGACCATAGGATTGCACCTAGAAAGTTACCCTCTGAGGCACAAGTCCGGGCAAGATTGTTTATGGAAGACCAGCAGTCACCCATGCATACCAGCCTCTCTTCTCCACGTCACCAATGTTATCCAAGGGAAAGGCAAAGACTGAGTGAACTGGAGCAACGTGAAATAAAGTGTCTTGCTCAAGAACACAGCACACAGCCCAGTTCGGGAATTGAACTCACTACCTCATGATTGTGAGCTTGATACTCTAACCACTGAGCCATGCACCTTCATAATGTAAAAATTCTTGAAATACCATGGCACAGATATTTAACTGTTGGTGGAATGGTTATTATGAAAATTTCAAAATGTGTGGTCAATTGGTTGAAAGTTAATGGAGTAGTAGCAGCCTTTTCAACTCTGATGTTTTAGGGGTGTGGTCATCTTGAATTGAAGTTCAGTTAGAAATTTGTAGGATCTTTAAAAGTTGCTGACAGAAACTTAAAAAATTAAATTATAAAATTGGTATAATATAGAATTAGTGGCCAAGTGGTGTGATTTCACTTGAAAGCAAAACAGCAAGTTGTTGATAGACTGAGAAAAATATGAGAGATTTCAGTTCTTTGTAGATTCTTGGGATTTGAACTGGAAGTTGACTAACCATTTTGCAGGCTTCAGACAAAAATTCTCTTTGAACTGTTTCTCACTTCATCTCTCTCTCTCTCTCTCTCTATTTTTGTCTCCTACTATTGCCTACTTGTTCTCTATCTCTCTTTCTCTCTCCTATTTTTGTTCACTTGTTCACTCCTTTCTCTCTCTCATTCTCCATCATTTTCACTTATTCATTCTCTCTCTCTCTCTCTCTATCTTACACGCACACTCAGTATCCTTCTTGTTAAGTATGGTACTTGGTTTCCTCATTAGTGCTCCATAAACTGGGATTATTTGAAGATACTAATTGGCAAATGTATTACCATTAGTGGCTTGTTTGTAGGAAATCCCTACTATGTAGGAGGATGAAAACTATTTGACAGCTCATCATTTAATGAGGCTTTTGTATTACTTTCTATTTCCTATCCATCATGACAAGCTTTTATTCAAATGACATCCTTTGGAAAGGCCTTAATTAATGTTTGTTTAAACCAAGGACTGTGTGGAACATTACCTGAGACAGGCAACCTGTTGTACTACTCACCCCTGCATACAACACAGAGGTCTCATAACTATTTCAATATCAGTAATTTTGTGTTGTCCTTAAGGCAAGTGGGTTACACTGTTTTCCCCTGCAGAAGAAGATACAAATAAAAACCGTAAAATAAAACTCAAAGCTACCACTTGTAAGTGAACATAACATGGTTGTGTGCAACACACTTTTGCTAACTGGTTTTAGGTGCCGATGTAGTCAGTCACAAGCAGACCTTGAAAATACATCGTTCAAACTCTATTTAATACCTGACCATCCTGTATGTGTGTGCTATAGTCTCCTTGCTTTGGCTTCATGTGATGGTTGTAAATGAGTACCAGTCTTGTCAACAGCATCCTTCATTTCCAATTTTCCATGAAAAAAAATGTCGAGTTACAGGGAAACGTGACTCAAAAATACCATCAGAAAAGATAGGCACGCAGCATAGGTTTACAATGTAGAAACAAACTTCGGATCTTTTTTAAAACGGGGGCCACATTTTTCATTAATGTTTTACGTAGTGTTTTTGGTACCGAAAGACTTTCAAACTTCGTATACTTATCTATTTTGTGTTATAGAACAGAAAAATATTTTTGTATTCGAATTTATTTCATGTAAAAGATTGTCTTATTTCGATAATTTCAACCAATCACTGACGTCCACTCAGCCGATATACATTAAGTGCCGACTACATAAACAAACGATTCTTCGTTTTATTTGCTTTTTTCATTTTAAATTTGCTTTAACCCTAACCCTAAGCCTAAGCCTAACCCTAACCCTAACTCTAACCCTAGGGTTAGGGTTAGGGTTAATTGTTTCAGAATCGTTTGTTTATGTAGTCGGCACTTAATGTATATCGGCTGAATGGACGTCAGTGATTGGTTGAAATTACAGAAATACGACAACTTTAACATGGAATAATTTATGGATTTCTTTTTTTTTTAAGAAGACTAAGAGAAAAAGATGTTTTATATGACACATTCTACCAGTGTTCCAAGTTTCAAAGTGTTTCGTTAATGAAAAATGTGGCCCCCGTTTTAAAAAAAGATCCCAAACTTCATCTTACAGCTGTGCCTACAGTTATATCTTGGCAATACTAACATTGTCATTTGGTATACTTTAATTTTTCTCTTTTTAAATCTTTGGGTTGTATATAAACTGTGAGCTTTTTTGATTATTTTCTTTTTATTTAATCGAAATATTTTAATGTAAAAATATTATTACGTAGACAAACAGCTGTTAAGTGAGAGAGTGTTTAATGATTCAGTTTTGTTGACTAAGACACATTAAAGTAATGAGTATGATCTAAATGTGCGGGTGGTATGAAGTACAGATGAGGTTAGTGACTGAGACTCCTTAAAAACACTTATCATTTTGCCTCTTAATTACCTCTTTGTGTGTGTGAATTTAAATGTATTTTGCGTTCTGTATGTGTGTATATCTGTACTCACACCTCTTTTTTTATTTTTTGTATTTTCTGTTATTTGTCACTCAAACATAAATTAAAGGCTTTTTTTTTTTTGTACTTGTTGCAATCATTAGATTGTGGCCATGCTGGGGCACTGTGCCTTGAAAGGTTTTAGTTGAATGAATTGCCCCAGATCTTTTCCTTTTTCAGTCTGGCACTTATTCTATCGGTCTCTCTTGCTGAACCATTAAGTTACAGGGATGTAAACAAACTAATAGTGGTTGTCAGGCAATAATGGGGGACAAGCACATACACAAAACACACACACACAACAGACTTTTTTCTAGTTTCCATCTTCAAAATCCACTCACAAGGCTTTAGTCAGCTTAGGTTCACTCAAACATAAATTCTTTTCTGCTCTAGGCACAAGGCCCCAAATCTTTTTTTGGGGTTGCGAGGGGGAGTTGATTAGATTTACCCCAGTACGCAACTGGTACTTAATTTATCAATCCTGAAAGGATGGAAGGCAAGGTCGACCTCAGTGGAATTTGAACTCAGAACGTGAAGACAGGCAAAATACCACTAAGCATTTTGCCCGGTGTGCTAACGTTTCTGCCAGCACCCTGCCTTCACTCAAACATAAATTAGAGGCTTTCTATAAATTCCAGATATTTGTAGAAATTATTGCCCATCTCAATAGTATCTGCATAATCGTTTGATACTCAAACTAATATGATTCTGGGTATGAAAGCAAGTGGTTGGCAGAACTGATAGGACATTAGACGCAATATCTTGGGATATATAACTCTTTTCACATTCTGAAAACAGATCCTGCTTGAATTTGACTGTCTTCCTTCCAGGGTTGATAAAATAAGTACCAGTGAAATACCAGTGTCAATTTGAAGCATTTCATAAGTAGCATTTTTATCCAGCATTTCATAAGTAGCGTTTTTGTGTTAAACAAAGCTTTAATGCATCATGACCTTCCAAATTCTCTTCATATGCTAACTGCATTCTGCAAACTAGTCCGTAGTGACAAGCAGTGTTTAATAGTGAGTGTTCAAAGTGCTGTTATAGTTATTTCCTTCAATCCAGAATAACAAAAGTTGGCAGGTCAGCTTATTAGATGCATAGTAATGATATACTAAGATTACAATAACCTAAGGCAGTCATGACTGCTTCTCTTAAAAAGAAGTCCAAAGCTTTTGGAATGCATCTCATACGTACAATTTATATATTGATATATACACATGTACACACAACAAAATAGGCTTCTTTCAGTTTCACTCACTAAGGTTTGGTTAGCTTGAGGCTGAAGGAGAAGATACTTGCTCAAGGTGCCACACAGTGGGACTGAGTTCAGGACCACACAGTCGGGAAACACACTTCTTCACCATATTGCCACACCTGTGCCGATTTATTATTGGTTAATGCTTGTACGAGTCTCAAAATTTGTGTATGAACTTTTATTCATCTTCTCATCTATATTCACCATTTCTTGTTATTCTCTGTTAACAGATTCTCCTACTCAGCGTCGGAGATTGTCTTCAGATCTGGAATCTGCCCGTCCGTCGTCTCTGGGAGAGGAGGAGCTGCAACTTCAGTTAGCATTAGCTATGAGTAAAGAAGAACACGAAGAAGAACTTAAAAAACAGAAAAACGATGACATCAAACTGGCTATGGCAATAGAACAAAGTAAACAAGATAACAGTGACGAGGTTTGTTGTTTTACAACTGAACTGATTGGTTCAGAAGAATTTTTGTTTCTCAATATTGTAATCTTCCAAACCTTGGTCACAATTTATGTTCCTAACACTAGCTTAATGATAACTAAGCTATTTTACTAAATTCTTTGTTATATTTAAAATTAATTGAAAGAAACATAGAGCATCTCAACAGAAATATGGTAACAAAAGGGTTAAACATTGATGATGTATATCCTAAGTAAACTAAATTCTCATTGTTAATACATTTGACACCAACTTGCCTGAGAATAACCTTGGTTCTGTGATACCAACTTCCTGTTTTAAGGTGATAAATTAACTCTATCTACACCACAGATGCATTTCAGCATCTTTGGGATTTTGTGGCTCATTTATCTGCCACTGGGATTTCACATGGTGTTAAAACCTTTCATTAAAGATTCATGTTAATTAATATTTAAAACACCAGCTTATTCAGATTATTCAGTCAAATGTAATGCCTTTTCACTCATTGTTTTTTAATTAATCGTGCATTATCTTGTAACTTGAAAATTTTGATGATGTTTACTGTATATTTTTAGAATAACACTGAAGGTGTGTGATCGATTGGATATGGTTGAACTGAAGATAAAACATCATTTTTTGGCCGGATGTGGCCGTTTTAAAATGCTAATGGCTTAACCACTGTCATTTTACTAAAGTCTTCGTTATTTTAGAAATTGAAACACAGGCGGTGTATTTAACCCTTTAGCATTTAAACTGGCTATATCCAGCCAAAATAATCTATCTGCTTTATCTTCAAACTGGCCAAATCCAGCTTCTCACACTCACCCTACAATATTATTCTAAAAATAAACAATCATGTCATTGAAAGCTCAAAGCTACAAGGTAAGGCATGACTAATTCATAGCAATGTGAATAAATAAGCATTACATTTGACTGAGAAATCTGGACGCTAAAGGGTTAAACAAAAATAAAGAAAAGGGACTGTTATAATCTAGCATGTCATGTCTTTATTTGCTAACTAGACACTAATGGACCCCACGAGGTTCATTTTAGTTTGTCTAATCAAAGCAGTTGTTCACTATGATATTATCCGATGTCTTTCATTTTTCATAGATGATGATAATGTAGAGTTTGAGGCAGGGATTTGACTATTATTTCTAACAGGTCATACAACTATATGCATGCATGTTTGTATGTATATTAGAAAGACTCATACACACATTTGCATTTCATTTTTTAAAATTTTACTTTTCTATTTTAGCCTGGAACTCAAAGTGGGAATAGATTGGCTGACAGTTTTGAAACGGGAACAATGAATGCTAACCACGGGACCACAACAGACCCTTGGGGAGTTCCCTTGCCACAAACAGCTTCTATGTCAGATCCTTGGGGTGGTGCTGGTGCTGGTAGTAGTATGTCTTCACCCCGGGCAGGTAGAAGAGAGACAACGACCACGACGACAGCCTCTGCATGGGAATCTCCTGTGGCCCTGAATCCCTCATCTAACTTGCAAGCACGTGCTCAGACACCAATAACCACCGATCCTTGGGGCGTACCAATTAGTAGTCCTGAAAGGTCAACACCACAATCCATTTCTACTCCAAGTAAGTACAGAAATAAATATATACATATATATACACCTATCGATGTATATTTTTATACACTCAAGAATTCCAATTACTATTCGCAGTCTTTTATTTAATTTTAAACATTGTGATAGAATAATGTTAACCATGCTCATTCTAGATTTAATTGGATATTTAACACTTTGCCTACCAAATCCGTTTTGCACCACACTTTCTTCAGGAAGGCACGTGGCTTAGTGGTTAGGTTCTTCGGTTTACAATCGTAAGGTCGTGAGTTCAATTCCTGGAGGTGTGTTGTATCCTTGAGCAAGACACTTTATTTTATGTTGTTCCAGTCCACTCAGCTGACAAAAATGACACGTTCGTTGTCATGCTGGATTTCCTTGAGAACTACCTTAAGGGGACATCTGTCTGTGGAGTGCTCAGCCACTTACACATTAATTTAATGAGCAAGCTGTTCTGTTGATCGGATCAACTGGGACCCTCATTGTGATAACCAAGAGAATGCCAGGCAGGCGGGTTCTTTTGCACAGGCATCTAATCTTGTTATAAATTATGCATTTTATTTTTTGTAATCATATGTTCTAGTTCACCACATTGATTTTTAGCAAGAGTATCACTGGTGGCTAACATGGTACAGAGCAAATATTATATCCATTCTGTACTGTGGGAGTTGCCAGTAATGCACGTTTAAGACTTAAAATATCCATCACACCTCCATTTATGGATTTTGTTTTCATTTATTTATGATATTTTCTCTATAGATTAAAACTCTTATTTAATTATATAAGCTTTAATGCTTTCATTTTCACAAAAATTATTTGATTGTGAGCAACATTGCAATGATGGAGATAACAGTGACTCATACCTTTCTGATATCTGTGTTTTTGTACATTTTGTAAAGTTCAAATAATGTAGTTTGAAGCACAGTAATGTGAGGTTCCATAAAAGAGACCTCACTGTTGGGAGTCACTAGTGACTCTCACACTAGATTAAGAATATAGCCTGAGGTATCGCTAGTGACTCCCATGGTTTATTAAAGAATATAGTATGGTGAGTCACTGGTAATTTCCATGGTATGCAAAGTGTTAAATGTTTGTTTTAATGTGAAATCTAAATTTTGAATATCACAGTTCAAGTGTTTCCGTTTCATTTTGTAGTACTAGCAAATCATCTGATTTATTATTATTTCATATACACTTAACAAATGAGACTGTTGGAAAAGAAACATTTCTAATATCAGGCTACAACAAGTAACCTTAGATGCCAAGAACCCTCCTAAGTATCTTAGCTGTCCCTAATAACACTTTTTCTGGAGCTGTTCTAAACTGGGTTTTATAAATATTTCCTCTATCCATCTATTCAAATCTTTAGGGATAGTTCCTACAACTACAAGGATACATTTTACCCACACTTTCCATAGTCCCTGTAACTCAATGGCTGGGTCCTGGTACTTTGCTAGTTTTTCTCTATACCTCTCACATTGACTTTTCTCGTCATTTGGGATTGTAAAGTCAATTATCTGACACTTTCTATTCTCTTTATCGATTACTACTACTAAATCAGGCCTTCTAGCTTCAGCAAGCTGGCAGAATTGTTAGCATGCTGGACGAAATGCTTAGCTGTATTTTGCCTGTCACTACATTCCAAGTTCAAATTCTGCTGAGGTCAACTTTACTTTTCATCCTTTAGGGGTTGATGTAATCGACTAGTCCCCACCCCTAAAATTGCTGCCTTTGTGGCAAAATTTGAAACTATTATTATTATTTAGTAATTTCTAAACTTTAAACAAAAGATTGAGTACTTTATAGACATAGGTATATATTGGTGTTAGGAAGGGGCTTTGACATGAGGAAGGGCATCCAACCATAGAAACCATTCCAAAACAGATGGCTGGAGCCTGATGCAGTCCTCCGGCTGGCTAGCTTCTGTCGAACTGTCCAGCCCATTTCAGCATAGAAAACGGAAGTTAAATAACAATGGTGGATGATGATATAAGTGTATTCACATCCTCCCTCTCAGTTATTTATTCAGGCTGATTTTGAACAATTAATTCATGAGCAAACCTTTTGTTTGTTGGAAATCATAATTGCATCCCATGGATGTTAAAACACATAGGGTTGAGTAGTTAAAGCACCAGACAAATATGAGGTCAGTGACTCATATCCTGTCACCTCCACAACAATGTGTCTCTAGTTCAAACACTTAACTCTCGGCTGTCCTAGTCCATCTGTATATGTAAATAAGTACCACAATTAGGAAGAAATTCCTGCTGCAGTAACAATGCTGTAAAATCAAATCAACAATAGCTTTATTTTTGTGTGTGTGCTAAAAATCGAATAATTATCAGAGGGAGATGGAAATACAGCCCAGCATGACTGCTTTCCAATGATGCGTTAAGCTCTGCCATTTGCCTTGAACATGTTTATGACAAATGTAAATTATGAATCCAGTAATTTTTGCAAAGGAAGAAAGAAAAAAGCACAACTCTAAAGGCAGGATAGAACAGATCACTCCTACACTCAAAGGATATCCTATCAAAGTTGGGACTCTTCAGTTGATTTACACTCTTCTTTCTTTTCCTACTGAGGTAGCCAAGTATCTCCTCTATAGTAAGACACTTATCTCTGTTACTTATTTATATTTTAACCTATCAACTGACACAAAGCCACTTCCCTTGGTTCCACTCCCTCTCCTAGCTGAGATGTCTACATTTCGCAAGTTACTTGGCAATCCCACTGGTGTTGGTGTCACATAAAATGCACCCAATGCACTCTGTAAAGTGGTTGGCATTAGGAAGGGCATCCAGTCATAATAAACTATGCCAAAGCAGACAGTAGAGCAGTTCTCTGGCTTGCCTTGTTTCTGTCAAACCATCCAACCCATGGAAGATGGGCATTATATAATGATGATGATGATGATGATGATGGCATGGCTGTGTGGTTAAAAGCTTCTTTTGCAATCGTGGTTTTGGGCTGTTTTATTGAATGGCATTTTGAGCAAGTGTTTTCTTGGGCCAACTATTTCCTTATGAGTGAATTTGGTAGACAGAATTTATGTGCAACTAATTTGGTAGACTGAACTAT
The DNA here is from genome assembly GCF_046866305.1 of Octopus bimaculoides. NCBI lineage: Eukaryota > Metazoa > Mollusca > Cephalopoda > Octopoda > Octopodidae > Octopus > Octopus bimaculoides. The sequence goes on along the minus strand of NC_142948.1, from coordinate 7,522,759 downwards.
GTGTATGGGGGGGGGGTCTGTCTTTCTGTCCTTCACCACTTGATAACCAGTGTTGGTTTCTTTTTGTCCCCATAACTTACATGCGGTGCCATGTAAAAGCACCCAGCACACTTTGTAAAGTGGTTGACATTAGGAAGGGCATCCGACCGTAGAAACCATGCCAGATCAGACTGGAGTCTGGACAACTCCCCAGTTTGCCAGCTGTCAGCCCATGCCAGCATGGACAACAGGCATTAAATGATGATGATGAACTTAGCTGTTTGGCAAAAAAACAAAACAAAAAGAACAAAAGAACAAGTACTAGACTTTAAAAAATAAACATAAATACTGACCTCTATTTGACTAAACCCTTACAAAGTAGTGCCAACACATGTCAGCAATCCAATGATTGAAACAAGGAAAAGATATAAAACTTATTATTACACTACTGTATATCAAATAAGATAAAGCATTAATTAGTTGCTCATTTTAACAAACCAATTTTTATTATCAGTTTGATAATATTGCAGTTTATACTGCAAAAGCTTCTCTTCCCATCCACTCCTTGTATGGCTGTTGCATTGCTCACATTTGTGATATTCACAAATATTTTCCTGTTTGCTTTGCATAATAACATCTGACCATTGTTGCTGAGGCAGTGCATCAACAGTGCTATCTGTTAGATGTATTATGAACATATTTCAGGTTATTTGTAGTTAAAACCCAAATGAAAATGGGATCAGGAACTAGGCCATCACAATGTTGAGCCTTGTTTCTGAGGCTCTTTTTTTGGCCTGAATCTACTCACCCCTGAGCTTTCATCTAAATATTCTGCTATTTACACAATGTGTAAACACAGGATGATTTGACTGATATTGACAGATGAATTATACGAAAATCTATAATCTATTTTTTATATGTGATCACACTTTAGTCATGTTGTAGAGATTGTTTTAGTTTAACTCCAAGATAATGAGAGCAAGTGATCAGAAACTAACCCCTGATGACCTCGCTAGTACTAGTGCCATGAAAATAGTACCCAGTGTTAGGAAGGACATCCAACCATAGAAGCCATGGCAAAGTAGGTGGTGAAGCTTGATGCATAGAATGTGGATTTTAAATGACGATGATGATGAGGTGTGTTTGTTTTTGAGAAATCTGTTTCAGCCTATCATTATGGATTTAACACCATTTCTCAGTGAAAAACCTAGTTTGGCTCCACCTTCTTTAATTTGGTAATGGCATCACAATGTTTAAGACTGGAATGTCTATTTTTCATTATCAGATATAAGTCAATGAGCACGTACTACAATCACATAGTTTTGCTGCTTTTGCAGAATAATGAAGTGGATTTTGTTTGTTATTGCTAGTTATACACCCTTGATTTCTTTTCTATTTGCTAAACTAACAAACTAACGATCACATACACTACAAAGGAATTTACATTTTGGTTTATCTTGCAAAAATCCAGCAATGGATAATTAGTCTTATTGATTTCAGAAGAGGAGAAAATGGGACAATCATGCTCATCAAGTGGTAGGAAGGCATTAAATAATGTAAATTATGTGAAATTGCTACAAGAAAAATCATCATCATCATCTTAATGTTCACTTTTCCATACTTGCATGGGTCAGATGGAATTTGCTGAGGAAAATTTTCCATAGCCAGATGGCTTTCCTGCCACAAGTCCCTCATCTGTTTCCAAACAAGGTCATTTTTCCCCCCATGGCTGGACATGTTTTCAGGGAAGTTTTATATTGAGGTTGATCCATTTGATTATCAAAAAAATTCTTAAAGGTGTTGCTACAGTGTAGGGACTGAAACAAATAAAAGAAGGTAACCATTGTAATACATCTATAAGAAAGCTATACATTACTCAAGTTCAAATCACATACAGCAGCAAGAATATATTGATGAAAAATGGGAGAATGTGATATTTAGGGAGAATCTTATCTGTAATCAGATGGTTTGCTATTTATTAAGTGATATTATCTTGGGTTGATATTTGTGATAATTGTTACCTTTCCATTTAAACCCAAATTCTTATATATGTATTTTTGACTCCATACTATGTGCCTATTGTTACAAATCTGCATATGTAATCATTCAGTTAAAATTGTTGAGCCAATAATTGTAAATTAAAACCCTTGCAACTTAAATATTAAATTAACAGATACTCTTTCTAGAATTAATAGAATTAAATGCAGTGTGTGTATGTATGTGTGTCTCTCTCTCTATATATATATATTCACAATTTCAGTTTAAAAAAAAATTTATTAAAATTACAACCTTATATGTTCGAGAAAATTACACATTTAAAAAAATATTCTGAACAAATATTGAAAATAGTTAAATTATTTTAATACAAGGGAATGCTGAAAATTTCCTGGCTTTAAGGGTATCGCGAAAGGCCTGGTTGGAGGCCCAACCTTCTAAGTTCTTTTAGAAGGTTTAGAAAAACTGAAGAACTGCTGCAATAAGTGTGTGAGTCTGAGAGAGGATTATGTTGAATAGTCATAATTAACTGATCCTCCTGTATTTTCTTTTACCCAAAACCAGGAACTTTTCAACACCCCCTTGTAGAATTCATTTGGTAGAATGTTTTCCTTTCTGTATGACAATCATTGTTGTTGATTTGTCGGAATTGTTACACTCATTAAAATATACATAACACTACCATACATATATATCGATATATATATATATATATATATATACACACACACATACACACACTTTTGTGTAAGACAGCATTTGAAATGTAAATATTTTGTCCACTGTTTTCTCTAATATTCAATGATTTCAATTGCTTGCAAATGTGAGACAGACCCTTCCAATGCAGTTTTATATTTTCACATTCCACTACATTTCTTGAAGTTTGTCTTATGCACTGGTGTTAATGTGGTTATTTGTTGACATGATTAACCAAGTGGTGTCTGTAGTTTTTGTTTTTTTCTTCTTCTTTCTTTGTGATGCTTATTTTTCCATGGAGTCAGCCAATTTTAGTGCATCCTTCATCGTCTGTTTTCTGACATGAAGTGTAACTGTCTTTTGTCGTTATGATATGCTCATTATTTTCATTTGTATGTTGTTCATTTAAAGCTGTTGTTTTTGTAGTTGTATTTGTGATGTTGATGATGATGATGATGATGGTGATTTTAGTGCCTCCTTCGTTGTTAATTTGTGTAAGGTGAAAATTTGTCAGGTTCTCATCAGTCAGATCCTTGGACTGTTATCAACACAGGTTCGCAGCCACAACCAGCAACAACACCACAGAGTCCATGGGAACCTAGCACAGTACCAGCTACTGGTCAGACTCCGGTTCACACAATGCCAAATACTTTAATTGTAACTTCAACAGGTACTTCAGTGACCACAACTAATGGGATGGGCACCAGTAGTATAGATGACGCCTTCGATATGTTGGTTAATCGGAAAGCAAGTACTTCTCCTGCCCTGAGCATAGAGGAGACATCTACTGCCTTAGATGGATTTGGTCCTCAGGTGGCAGGAGGAGGGAAACTTAATATGGGTAGCGGTAAGTTGCTAGTGTATATTTTTTTCTTTCATTTAATGTTTAATATTGGAAAGCTGTACCCTGCATGCTGTTTGTTGACTCCCTATGATATTTGCAGTAGTTATTAGAATCATTACTTTTATTATTATTATTATTATTATTATTATTATTATTATTATTATTATTATTATTATTATTGTTGTTGTCATCATTGGTGTTGTAATACTTGACTGCTATGTGTACATTTATATATATATATATATATATATATACATCTATATTAATCATTGTTTAGATCAGTGGTTCTCAAGCAGGGTCCATATGGCCCTTGAGGGTCCAATGTAAGATTTTGTTGCTAAAATTTATGTCTAATTAATTGCTTATACTTCTCCAATACACAAAATATTTTAACAATTTTTTTTTAAACAATTCCTTTATAATGTTCAATTATAAAAATATAACGGGATTTTTTAAACATTGAATGGCAATGAGGCCCCACCTGAGTAAAATAGGAATCAAAGAGTTCCATAGGGAAAAAATGGTTGAGAACCACTGGTTTAGATAAAAGACCAAAATATTAAGATGTTTGAATCAAATACATATTTAGTAGGCTTGATGGCTAAGAAATTAGAAGAAACGTCTAAAATGATTTCATTTTCCTCCCACTCCCAGTATAAATTTTTCCAAAAGTACAAAGATACATGTTTTAAATTTAAACTACTTTGCATTCTCTATTAAAATGAACAGGAACACCAACTTCAGATCCCTGGCTTATGTCTGGTGTTGGTAAAGATTTACCTGATCAGGAGCAAAATAAGAAGAAAACACCTAAAGATTTCCTAGGCGAGAATGCAGCACTAGTTAATTTGGACAACCTGGTATCTAAGACCTCACCTTCGTTACCTAAAGGTAATTAGTTTGGTTACTCATTAAAAAACAGATTTAAAATGTTTTACATATAACCAGCTTTGTTTAGTTATATTTGATTAATTTATTTGTTCATTTTTTTTTTTCCGATTTTGATGAAGAAAATAATTATTTTTGATTTTTGAAAATAAGATTTCTACTGAGATATCTAGAGTTTGATAATTGCATTCGTGTGTTAATTGTATTTCCAAAGAATTAAGAATTATAATTATTATTTATTAACAATTGATATTTATCTCTATTCTTTAATCATTACTATATCATCATTCTATAAATGAGCACTTACACACATCTCCTTTTCCTAAATCAAAGAAATAAATGTAATTACTGTTAATTTTCTGAGACAGACAATAGACTAATTGTCCTTGCAGTATATAATTCTGTTCCTTTATATTCCAAGTTCAAATGATTCCAGATCAGTTTTGCCTCTCAGCTTCCCAAAGTTAACAAACTGAGTACCAATCAAGTTATTGGGTGGGGCTGATTCGCTTGACTTATACCCCTCCCTTACAAATTCCTAGCGTTGTTTTAAAGTGGGATATCTAAATGTTTTTTTTTTTTCACTTAAACATTTTTTTCTTCTCGTTGTCATCATCTTAATGCCTTCTTTTCTATGCTTGCATGGGGGCCAGACAGAATTTACTGAGGCAGATATTTTACAGGGAATTTATTTTTACCTTAAGAAAACTAAGCAAACAATTTCCTCATTCAAATTTTGTGTTTGTGTGTGTGTATGCATGCCACTCACCTCTCACAGGTATATAATTACCCACCCATACCACTTATTATTCACCTTCCTGTAGATGTGAATAGCCTGACACATCTTTACTGCTATCCTCCTTCTCTTCCAACTGGGCTAACCATGTATTTCTCCTACAGCAAGATGCCTGTTCCTATCTTTCAATCATACTTTCACATCTCATTATCTGGCATAAAGCCACCTCTCTCAACAACCCCACCACCACCACTACCTCATTTGAGAGGTCTTGACTTGCAAGTTACTTGGTGATCTCACTTTCTGCCAGTGCCATATAAAATGCATACAGTACACTCTGTAAAATGATTGATATGAGGAAGTGTATCTTGCATTAGAAACCGTGCGAGGGCAGGCATTGGAGCTTGATGCAGTCCTCTGGCTTGCCAGTTCCTGTCAAACCATCCAACCCATGCTAGTATAGAAAATGATTTTAACACACACACACACATGTATTGACATCAATTGTTTTATGTCAGTTTTTCCATGCTGGCATGAGTTAGATGGTTTTTCTGTGGTGGTGTATTATGGTTGAATGCCCTTTCTGTTGCTAAATTTTTCCTCACCTTTTAGGACATAGCGATGTTGTGTACAAGTTCCAAAACCAGAATACACTTCATAACAAACACACACACATTTTACATTGTCATTTTCCCTCTGCCTTCCATAGTAAATTATGTCTGCTCTCTATGCATTGAATTAATTGTCACACTCCACATTGGGATACACTGCTGGTGTCACATAAAAATCCACCCAGTCCACTCTGTAAAGTGGTTGGTGTTAGGAAGGGAATCCAGCTGTAAAAACCACCTAGTCCACTCTGGAAAGTGGTTGGTGTTAGGAAGGACATACAGCTGTAAAGGCCTTGCCAAAACAGACAGTGGAGCTTGGCGCAATCCCCTGGTTTGCCAGCTTCTGTTAAACCAATGCTGGCATGGAAGATGGACTTTAAATGATGGTGATAATAATGACTGCTACATGTCCTTCCACCCAACTGTGAGGGTAATACTTGAATGTTTCATTTTTGGCTTGGTATCTATGGTTGAATGCTATTCCTAACATCAACCATTTTATAGTGTGTACTGTGTTCATTTTATTGTGGCACCAGCACCAAAGAAATTGTCATGTTCCTGCTAAGAACTATACTTTAAATGTCTTCACAACCCTCAACATCATTCAACAACCACTATAAATAATACTCATTGCTTACAGCACTTGAGAGCTTGTGTCCTTGATGAAACAGGACTAAAGAGATCTCTCCTTCCTAAACTTCCTCTACTTGTTCACCAACCATATTGCAGAGTGTGTATTATTGTGGAACAAGTCAAGAGATCTTTCTTTGTACAAAAAGAATTCTTTTGTATCACTGCTCAAAACAACTTGATCATTTAGGTAAACACAGGAGAGACAGAAGAAATATATATATATATATATATATATATATATATATATATGTGTGTGTGTGTGTGTAAATAATAATAAATATATGTATTATAATTATTAATATTATTATACTTATTATTAAGGTGGCTTGCTGGCAGAACTGTTAGCATACCTGGCAAAATGCTTAGTGGTATTTCGTTTGGTTTTACATTCTGAGTTCAAATTCTGCCAAGGTCGGTTTTGCCTTTCATCCTGTTGGGGTCAATAAATTAAGTACCTGTCAAACAATGGGGTCGATGTAATCGACTGGCCCCCTTCCCCAAAATGTCAGGCCTTGTGCCTTTAGTAGAAAGGATTATAATAATTATTATTATCATTATTAAGAAAGGCAGTCAGGGCGGCGAACTAGCCGAATTGTTTGCACACCAGATGAAATGTTTCCAAGCATTTCTCCATTCTGAGTTCAAATGCCACTGAGGTTGACTTTACCTTTTGGGGTCAATAAAATAACTGCTATTTGAGTACTGGGGGCAATACGATCGACTTACCCCTCCCCTGAACTTGCTGGCCTTGTGCCAAAATTTGAAACCATTATTAAGAAAGGCAGTGAGCTGGCAGAATTGTTAGCATGCTGCACAAAATGTTTTGTGGTATTCCATCTGTCTGTATGCTCTGAGTTCAAATTCTGCCTTTCACCCTTTCAGAGTTGATAAAATAACAGTCATGCACTGGGGTCAATGTTATCAACTTACCTTTCCCTAAAATTGCTAGACTTTTGTCAAAATTTGAAGCTATTATTATTTTTTATTATTATAATTATTATTATTATTATTATTATTATTATTATTATTATTATAATTATTATTATTATTATTAATGCAGCAAGCTGTGGCTGAAATCTGGTGGAATCGTTGGCACTCCAGACAAAATGCTTAATGCCATTTAGTTCAGCTTTACATTCTGAGTTCAAATTCCACCAAGGTGGACTTTGCTCTCACTCTTTCGAGGTCAATAAACTAAGTACCAGTTGAGCACTGGAGTTAATGTAATCGACTTACCCCGCCCCCAAAATTGCAGGCCTTGTGCCAAAATTTGAAACCATTATCATTATTATTATTATTATTGCTGAATTATTAGCACACTGGACAAAATGCTTTGTAGTATTTCTTCTGGTTTTACTGTGAGTTCAAATTCCGCTGTGATTGATTTTTGCCTTTAATCCTTTTGGGGGTCAGTGATATGGTATCAGTTGAGCACTAGGATATATGTAATCAAGTATTCCCCTCCCTCAAAATTTCGGGTCTTCTGCCTATAGTTGAAAAAAAATTTTTATTACCATTTATTATTATTATTAATTTTTTTTATTATTACTATTTTTATTACGATTATTATTATTATTATTATTATTATTATTATTATTATTATTATTATTCATTAGAAAGCCTGCATGATTATTGTTTAGATGAGGTTGCTATAGAAATTGTAGAATTTATTTTAGATAACAACTACCATTGCTGTTTCTCTAACTGCACATGTCTGTGCATGCTGCTAGCACCTTTCACATTAGGTGATTGACAATTGCTTTAATTTAATAGTTTGTTATTTTCAGTATGGAAACCCCCCCCCCCAGCTACATACATTATACAGTGTGTTTTAAGTAATACTATTGGATACTATTGTGTGTATATGTGTGTGAGAGAGGGAAAGAGGGTTTTGTTTTTCTTTCATTTAGTGAGTTAAAGCAGGAAGGGAAGCATCCAGACTGGTGAAATCAATGTGTTGTGGTTGAAATATGAAGGGGTAATAATGTTGGCTGACAGAAAAATTCCAAATGGCTGCTGTTTTGGGAAGGAAGGAGTAGGTGGAAGTTTCGAGCGCAGCGGGGGTTTTGGATCTGGAAGTGTGTGACATTGTAGGGTTAATGAGTGCCAGAAAGACAGATAGACCTTCAGTCAAGAATCTGAGAGAGGGGGGGGGGGGGTGAGAGAATGAATGAGTGAGTGAGTGAGTTTATGTGCTCACCTTTTCCTAGATAATGCTATAGTACTTAAACCAACCATGTCTAGCTCAAATATTGTACCTGTTTTATATTAAAACTGGCCTGATCTGGCCTCTCACACCTATTTTACAGTGTCTTTCTAAAAATAAAGGATTGCGTCATCAAAATCTTGAAGCTACAAAATAATCCATAGTTAATTCAAAGCAATGTAAATAAATAAGGGTTACATTTGACAGCCATTTGAATGTTGAAGAGGTTAAGCAGTTATATTTGAATGAGTGTGTGTGTGTGTGTAATTATATTGATTTGATAAAGATTTATAATCTGTTTCTTTTAGATTCATGTTAAGCTTAACCAAATTTCATTCCATCCCCACCTCTCTCAACTCTTTGTGTTAAAAATTATTAAATGGAAGAGAAGTTCTTTCTTAAATCCAAATAAAAAAGCTTCAATAGGAAACTTCGTTTTTGTTAAAACATCAGATCTACATCTTTAATTAATCTTCTTCATGGGTTGACCAGTCTGTCACGTTTGGTGCATGACCTATTGGTATGGGTGGTAGGCTGATTATCAGGGTGTTGTGGGTTCAACTCATGGCCCCAGTCAGCATGTGTCCTGGAGATTATCTTTAAAATGAGAATATCAGAAATAAACTCGACTGCTCTCACAAACGAGAGTACTAAGAATGAACCTGACCGCTCTCAAAAATTAAATTAAAAAAAAAAAAAACGGAAAAATAATCCAGAATCCTTGTCCGGTACCGGATCGACCCCAAAATCTAATCAGTTTGTGCCAGTCACGAGGCCAAACATCCCTGAAAGTTTCATCTGAATTCATCCAGTGGTTTTTAAGATATTTTGTCCATGGAGAAACAAACAAATAAACATGACTGAAAACATTACCTCCACCTTCACTAAGGTGGAGGTAATAATGGCCATTACATATAATTCTTTTATTAAAGCAAATTTGGCTTACAGCTGTTTCCAGTAGTCATTATAGGTACATTACTGATAGTTTTACTCAACTGGTCTATTGATCAATTGAGGTAAATCGAACAACCTAAGAAAATTAATGCTACTTTCGTCAGAGCCATTGCTGGAAATAACCAGCAGAGCACTTGAGGAATGGCTGTTATATGTGTGTGTACGCACACACACACACACACGTACATTGTGTCTGTAAAGTCATGGTGACATTTCAAAATAATTTATTGATGTAAGTTGTGACAGTTTACATTTCATATTCATGTTGAATAAGAGAGCAACAGTTTAATGCAGTTTGATGTGACTTCTATTTGTTGCCCTACACACATCTAATTGATACTCCAGTTGTTGCCTCACAACAATGACTTTACAGACACACTATATATATATATGTATATATATATATTTATTAATATTTAGCTGAAACAACAGCAACAGAGTGACTCAAGGTCAAGAGTTTTGGACTTTAGCACTTACCAAACTTTTATCAAACTCTCAACCCTTGAGTCACTCTGTTACTTCTGCCAAATAATATATATATTCTGGGATTTTTTTGTTCTTTTTAAGGCTTTTTGTTGTCGATAGTTGTTGGGATAAAGCATTCAGAAATTTTCTATTATTATTGTGTGGTTATTTCATAACCTTTACTACACAACTCTTGCACATAGTGATTCAAGATTGAAATAATTTGAAATTGACTTCAGTTTCAATATTATATTGTTGGCGGGGGGGGGGGGAGGATCCTAATTCTCCACTGAATTCCAGCCAGTTCTCTTACCAATTCCGGAGATACCCTTGTCCCCTGTTTGACCTATATTTGTGGATTCTGAATGTAGATGAATGCAAGTGTTGTGAGGCCAGGGTTATTGTTATTGCAGACCTTGATCAACCTTGACTGGACAGATCACAGGCATTCAACCATGCCCAGCCTCCACCTCTGTCCACACCCTCTTTTTTTGTTTTGGGATATTATAGGACTCGATTATCCAATATATCCTTTCCTTTTTTAACCTTTTAGCATTTAAACTGGTCCCAAAGCTGCAATCCCATTGCGTGGAAATGTGGGAAAATGTCTTCTACTATAGCCTCAGGCTGACCAAAGCCTAATAAATGGATTTGGTGGATAGAAACTGAAAGAAGCATGTCATATATACATACATACATACATGTGTGTGTGTGTGTCTGTTTGTCTCCGTCACCACTTGACAAATGATGTTGGTGTGTTTACGTCCCTGTAACTTAGTGGTTCAGCAAAAGAGATTAATAGAATAAGTACCAGGCTTAAAAAAAAGGTATTGGGGGCGAGTCATTCAACTAAAACTTCAAGGCAGTGCCCCAGCATGGCCACAAGCTAATGACTGAAACAGATAAAATAAGCATTACATTTGACAGGGGAATCTGAATACCGAAGAGTTAAGTCAGTAGTAGAGTATTATTTAAGGGGTATTTGGTTGCTATTTCTAACAGGTCAAGCAACCATTTAATGCTTCCCTTACTGATTCAGTCTTGTTCAAGAAGGTTGGTTTGGTAGTATCTTAAGTTCAAATTATTACCAGACTCCACATTGCCTCATCTTCTTGGGGCTAAAATAATCAAATCAAATAAATACTGAAAGTGCAATGGAACTGATTCAATCAAATTAAGTCCTTTTCATGCAAAATCTTTTTCTTTGTGCCGAGTCAAAAGAAATCAATATTTACATAGTGCTAAAATTGATTAGTGACCAAAACACAAAAATCTTGATTCTTATTTTGCTGTGGAGGAAGAAGAGGTGGGACAGTTTTAGTTTATTTTATTTTGTTTCTTGTTTCATTTATTTATGTAATTTTTTAGTAGGAATATCAGTGTCTGCAGTTGTTCTAATCTTGTCTAGACTGGATGCGATTAGTGAGATTAATGATCATTTTGACTCGTTACTGATTAGGTTAGTTGGTAAAACTGGATGGGGGAAAGGAAATCTAACCGAAAGTAGTTCAGAAGACACTGCAGATGTTTAGTTGGAGATCTGAGAGAGATAGAGAGGAGTGAACAATAGCAAAGGAAGCAAACATACGTCAAGTGACGAGATCAAGGGATTGAAGTGGGGAGGGAGCAGAATTTCTAGGACCGTGGGCTATCATAATAACTGCAGGAGAAACCAGATACAAGGCTTAATGGCAGCTCGAGCAAGTGTGTAATGTAGCATTACATTGGCCCAAGCCTTCTGAATGAAAATTGAATAAACAGAAACTATGGAAGTCTAGCAGGAATACTCAGCTACATGTATTGCGACAGAGTAAGTAGTTCAGTTGATTGAGCAACTAGAACAATTATTGTTGAAACTGATGTGGAGATCCTTCTGAATGAAAATTGAATAGACAGAAACTATGAAAGTCTTGTTTTCATATGCTGGTTGATGCTTATATCATAAGGGTGCTTGAAGCTTATGTTATAAGTGTACTTGTCAGGAACACTCAGTCACCTGTATTGTAATAGAGTAAGTAGTTCAGTTGAATGAACAACTAGAACAATTGTTCTTGAAACTGATGTGGAGATCCATTAGGTGAGATTGTTAAGGAGATTTGACTAACAATTTTATAAAAGGTTAACATGCTAATTTATATAAGGGCTCACGTGCCAGTTTATTCATATACTAGTTTATTATATGAAGTTCCACGTACTTGTCTTTACAAAAGTTTGTATGCTAATTTCAAAAGTTTTTTTTTTTCATTCTTTTTAACAGTTATGTGAGACACTTTAATTATTGTTAAATATACCTTACAACAGGAATTGCTTAATTTGTGATGAATTGAAGAAATCTCTTCTGCATATTGTAATTTAAGGTGTTCTTATTGAGTTAGGTCTGTGATGGATTGTTGGTTTGTTTTTAATGTATGTCCTGATGTAACATTATTGAATTAGTTTCATTAACTGTTTCCCTCAGATTGGCTCGTTGATACTCAGGCTTATTCTGTTCTCGTTTTCCACCTATATCTAATATCAATGTTTATATAGTTAATTAATCTCTTCCATAACTAGTTGATCTCTCTCTCTGGCTGACCAAAGCTTTGTGAATAGATTTGGTAGACGGAAACTAAAAGAAGTCCATCATATATATATGTCTATATGTGTGTGTCTCTGTCTGTGTCCCCCCCCCCCATCACCACTTGACAACCGGTGTTGGTGTGTTTACATCCCCATAACTTAGCAGTTTGGCAAAAGACTACCAATAAAATAAATACCAGGCTTCAAAAATAAGTACTGGGGTTGATTTCTTCAACTAAAAAAAAACTATTTAAGGTGATGCCCCAGCATGGCTGGCAGTTAAATGACTGAAACAAGTAAAAGATAAAAGATATATATTGTAACAAGTTGATATTATCTCTTGGTCTTTCCAACTGTATCTAGTACCAGTGTTCATATAATTAATCTTTTCTGTAACTAGTTGCTCTATATATATATATATATATATATATATATATATATATATATATATGTATGTATATTGTAATGGGTTGGTATAAATTATTATTTGTTCATATATATTAATCAGTCTTCTACTTTATCCTTAGATAGGTATACTAAATTTGTTTAGTAAATTTTGTGAAACTTTTGACGAGAGGTGTTTATTCCAAATCTTAACATCTCTTACTTATGGGTGGTATGTCTATTGCTATCTGTTAATCCTCCTTTCTAGTACCTCACCATAGCTAATCCTGTCAAATCTTTATCAATCCACACACCTTGTATTAATCGTGACTTGAATGCAGTTTTGTTGTCATAAATTTTTTTCTCCAGCTTAAACAGAGATGATTAGAAGAACATAAGGTTTATGATATAAATCTAAGTTACTTGAACCTCTCCGCTGTAGTGAGAGTAATTTCCAGCAGCTTTAGATGTATAAAATGGTTAACAAGAGAAGCACTGGTCCCTTGACACCAGTGGTTCCCAACCTTTTTATTTAAATGAGTTTTCCCAAAGACCCCTTTTAATATGCTTATCCTTATTAAATTTTGAATTTAGTTCACGGACCCCCAGTACTATGTTTGAGGACCACCAGGGATCTGCGGACCCCAGGTTGGGAACCATAGCATTACACAATTTTATTGGCAAAGACACTTAACTCTTGATAATCTCAGTCCAACCTACTGTAAATTGAACATCGTTCATTGCTGCTGATGTAAGTGAGTTAAGAGTTACTATATAAATGACAATTGTTCCATTACTTTCTGTTGCTGGCCTTTAATTTTCCTGAATGTGAAACCAGTTTGAATAAAATGCTCCTATCGAGAAAGGAAGAAATATTTGCAGCACCTTGTGTCATGTAAACTAAGATAAGTAGATAAGTAATGGTTGATAAAGGGGAGCGAAGTAAAACAGTTACTTCTAGATAACTGAGAGTTCAAAGTATTTTCAAGTCTACCAGAGAATTGTCTATTTGAGTCATGAATGCACCTTTAAATTTTTTAAATTTGTAAAATTATTAGTTGAATTTGAGAGAAGTACCCCTATATTTTTTCCTGTGCATCATAAATCTTCTCCCCTCCTTCCTAGCATATATATATATATATGGGAGAATTTATGAAAAAAACAACAGACGAAGACAGGTGGTGTAAACAACAAATGGATGTATTAGTTTAACGCTCAGGAATAGAGAGTCTTTGACATTTCGAGCCTATGCTCTTCAACTGAAAGGAACACAGAAAGAAACAAGGAGAGACCAGAATGAACATTTAATATTCTCTCAGTAATTGTTGACATGCTCCTGAAGCTGTATGTCTTCTCTTCACAATCACCTAGAGTGGAGGATAATTATCTATTAATTAATTGATGTAGGGAGAAAGAAAAATAGAATTTTTAGATTATAGAGTAATGAGATGACAATTTCTTAAAGGATATCTATATGTTAAATGAAATACTTGAATTTTTTTTTAACTTTTAGGCTTTGTCCAAGTGAATGTTGTGTGTGTGTATGTTTGTATTTGCAAGTGGTGTTATGATCAATGAAAAGAGTGCACGATACTTGAAGCAGAATAGATATTTATTGTATCAGAATTAAACTTCTCTACTTTTCTCATTATTTCAACCTTCTTGTCAGGCAGTAATCATCAGATTGTACATACCTGAAATACTCTTTGAATTGCTACACCGATCTGATGATTGCTCTATCAGCAAGAAATATATATATATATGAAATGTTCATTGTGATAATCTGGGTTTAAAATTTCTCGAGTAATATTAACAGTAATTTTTAAGAACAAGAATGGCTGGACTCTCAAAGTGATCAGCTTCTATGCAATTAAGCTTTGTTATTCCTCTTGTGCCTCTGACCCCTATATTGACCAGCTGCTTCTCATGTATCTGTCCTAGAAATGAATGCTGCCCGTGACCCTAATCAGCTAAAAAATGACAACAAATACAGTCAACTGTCCAGGACATCACCATCTATATTTGAAGGTAAGACAATGGATGATCTGCAGAAGGAGCAACACAAACAATGGAATAGGGGTGAAAAGAAACAAAGCAAAAATTTTATTGATATTTTCCTTGGCTTGAAGACTTATTTTTTTCCTATTATCTCACCCCTTTTCTTTCCAACTTCTTGCCTCTTTTTTTTTTTTTTTTTTTTAACTTTAAAATAAGCCTGTTTATACTCCTCTCCAACCTAATTTCATTTCTTAATCCCTGAGCAATTTCTATTAAGTAAACCCTTTCTCACTAGTTAGAGTGAAATGTGTTTGAAGACCCTTTGCCTCCTACTCAATAGTAGACAGTAGGTGATCTCCCCCCTCCTGAATGTCTTTCTAGTCCAACCATGCCAATTTATTAAAATAGATATTTGAAATGGCCGCACTGCAATTGGAGTTGTCTGTTGTTTGCTAATCGTTAGAAACATTTTCTGTTATGTTCACAGATATCAATAAACACACAGAGACATATTCTCTCTCTCTCTCTCTCTCTCTTAACAAAACATGACAGCAAGCAATTAATTTTGGGCTTGTGATTGTTAGGCCACGAATTTGGTTCTTGGACCAGGTCATACATTGTGTCCTTGAATAAGATATATTTCCTATTGTTCCATACTACTTAGATGAAAGCGAGTACCTGTTGGCAACTGGGGGATGACTTTACAATAGACTGGCTTCACATTCAAGAGAGAATCTTATCACTTTAACTCTTTCAGAAGAATTTAGCTAAATAACAGTCATTATTATAACAGTGTTTGGAATATAATTTCACATGAAATTTTGTTTGATGGAAGGCTTCAACTTGTTTATCCTTTAAACAGAAAGTTTGAATCAATAGAAGCAGGGGTGGTTTGTTATCGCTTTGAAAACTAGTATAAGCTCTGGTTTGATGAGCTTCTGTGTTTGAAATAGACAGGCATTTAACAACACTCATAGTATGAGATTAGAGAAATATCTATCCACTATGTAATTAACATCCTTGTAATCCTAGAAGGACTACCATAGTTATTGTTGAGTTGTTTGGAGACTGCAATGTATTGTATTTCTGCTTCTGCTTCTTCATGAGATTTCACCCAACACAACTTCAAATGTTTAAACAATATCTATATTTATAGGTGGGAGCAATGTTTTAAATAGTTTATCCTCTGTGTGTGCCTTCAGTGTATAGTTACTACACTTATGTGTGTGCGTGTGTGTGTGTATGTTGCCGAGTGTATGTTCAATTTGCATCATATGCATTTTCTGTTTGCTATACATGTTGCGTTTTGGTTGTAATATTTTAGCACATTATTCTTCACTATATTAATGATTTACTTACGAAAGAAATGAAATTCACCAATGCCATCTTCTGATCACTCACTCATCTAAATGCATATATGTCATATATATATATATATATATATATATATATATATATATATATATATATATATATATATATTATATGCATATAATATGTATAATTATATATATATATATATATATATATATATATATATATATATTATATGCATATAATATGTATAATTATATATATATATATATATATATATATATATATATATATATATATATATATAATTATACATATTATATGCATATTGTATGTATATATATATATATATATATATATATTATATGTATTTTATATTTATATGTAATTTGTTTTTTGCACAAACTTGCTACATATGCACTCAAATTGCATCATATCTGGATTCTTTGGAACTATTTGCTTGTTAAGTTTTCTTCTAACAGTTTTGATTTACTTTCATCCCCACCCCCCTTTTAATTGCTACTATTTCCTTCTTCTGGTGTTTCGTATATTTGCGTGTACCATTTTTACATCCATTTTCTTGATACTAACATTTGCTGGTATGGAATTTTTTTTTTCTTTTTTCTTCTTCTTTTCAATGAGAGTAATTGTTGTTTTCACAGCTGGATGTCCTTGCTAACTTGCTAAACCAGTCGAGTATTTTTTTTTTTTTTTGGTTTCTTCTCACAGTCAGAGCAGAGTTATAGCCCTTGCTCAACACCAACAGCACACACTGGCTGGAAGAAAGGTTTGGACACACAACCATACAGTCAGTGGTCCAACACCTTGACTTCACAGCCATCTGGGAAGCTATAAACATTGATGTTTTACAGTAAACAAACATATATGAATCTTCCTCTCTCTGTCTCTCCCCCATCCTTTTTAATCTCTACTCTGGTGGTCTGAATTTTTTCAAGCTTATAGTAATTGCTTTTTTGTGCATGGATTTTTCTTGGTAAAATGAAGTTTTCTCTCTTTTTTTTTTTTTTTTTTCTTTTTTCTGTTTTAATATATTTTGATGGTGAAATTTTTCCCTGGAAGTATTTTGTATTTTGATTGTTTTTTTCTTTTTCACTGTTATAAATTAAATAAATTTTATGATATTGTTTCTATTCATATTGATAAAGTATATAATAGCTATAATGATGATTGTTTAAATTGATTAATTCTTTTTAACCAGTTAACTTCAATATTTATATTCATGTATAATATGTATTTTGCTTAGTGAATGAATACTTCCAAATTGTTGATATTAATGTTATTATTGTTATTGATGTTGTTGTTGTTATTAAGGTGGTGGTACCAGTCAAGTACTGGAGTTGATGCAATCAACTTATGCTTCTCCTTCAAATTGGCTAGTTAAGGGTTATCTCCACAGATTTTCTATAGAAATTATTGCCAGCACTGATTTGTTATAACATTTCGTATCTGAGTATGCTTATGTAAGCAACAATGAGATTGAAGAGGACAAATGGGTAATGGGTGTATATGCCATATTTTTTACTCCTTGATCAGCTCCCATCCAACCCATTAATCATCCATGAACCCGTTGCTTAAATATCCACCAAATAGAGCAGTGTAACATTATTGGATATACCAGTTTTACATATATATATAGACTTGTTGAGGCAAGTGAAATCGAAATCGAACTAAATTCGACGACTGGCACCCGTGCCAACGTCGTCTCCTTCATTGGACACGAAACTCAGCTTGCAAAGACTTATTGGGGCAAGCGAAAGCGAAATCGGGATGGCACCTGTGCCCAGCGTCGCCTTTCTGGCACTTGTGCCCATGACATGTGTAAGCGAGATCGTTGCCAGTGCCCCTGGACTGGCTCTTGTGCGGGTGGCACATAAAATACACCATTTTGAGCATGGCTGTTGCCAGTACCGCCTGACTGGCCTTCGTGCGGGTGACACGTAAAAGCACCCACTACACTCTCTGAGTGGTTGGCGTTAGGAAGGGCATCCAGCTGTAGAAACTCTACCAAATCAGATTGGAGCATGGTGTAGCCATCTGGTTTCACCAGTCCTCAGTCAAATCGTCTAACCCATGCTAGCATGGAAAGCGGACGTTAAACGATGATGATATATATATATAGATAGATAGATAGATATAGATATATGTATAAAAATATATTTATGTATATATAACAGTCCCATTAGAATGTTAAAGTGAAGGTAAACAGAACAAGCCTCCACTGAAAAAAAAATGAAGAGCACATTGACTTATTTTCTAGGATTTTTTCTTTTTTTTTTCTCTGCCTGCCGTATGAGATTATGGTATCAAACAAATGACAACAACAGTGGCTCAGTGGTTAGAGCGTCAGGCTTATAATCATGAGTTAGTGAGTTTGATTCCTGGACCAGTCTGTGTGTGTTGTGTTCTTGAGCAAGACACTTCATTTCATGTCGCTCCTGTTCATTCAGCTGTAGAAATGACTTGTGATGTCACTGGTGCCAAGCTGTATCGGCTTTTGCCTTTCCCCTGGATAACACTGGTGGAGTGGAGAGGGTACTTTATTTTATCAGCCCGAAGACAAAAGGTAAAGTCAACCACAACATGATTTGAGCTCTGAACTGGAAGAAAAACTACTCAACATTTTACCCAACTCGCAATTCTGCCAGCTGATAACAAATAATTATTGGTTCTAGGTTCAGTCCCTGTGCATGGCACCTTGGGCAAATGTTTTCTACTGTAGCTTTGGGCTGACCAAAGCCTTTTAAGTGGATTTGGTAGACAGAAACTGAAAGAAGCCAGTCGTGTGTATATATATATATATATATATATATATATAATAAATAAATATATATATATATATATATATATATATATATATATATATATACACCAGTTGAGCATTGGGGTTGATGTAATCTGTTTATCCATCCCCTAAAATCAGTTTAGTCATCCCCTAAAATTGTTGGCCTTGTACCAAAATTTGAAAACATTAATTATATTAATTGCTTTTTGTTTTGTTTTTTGTATCATTTGTGGATATTATTTTCATCTACTTTTTTCTTCTCTCACATTGTCAAATACTAATTGAGGTCAATTAGTAATATTAAAATAAGTAATTATTTTAAACATTTATTTTTAAGATTGTTTAACAACAGCAACAACAACAAAAAGTTGTTTTTCTTTCTTTCTTTCCATTCCACAAAAAAAAAAGAATTTTTTTAATATAATTTTCTTTCTTTCTTTTTTTTTTTCTTTTCTTTTGCTTTATTTCGTCCTTTTTAGGCACCAACCCATTTACCGGAAGTGGAACGAACCCCTTTGAACAATCTACAGCCCGAGTGCCCCTGCGTCAAATGCAGCAGTCTCAACAACAGAGTTTCACCTCGGTGAACAACGCTGATGTGCTCCCAAGACCCCTCATTCCATTTAATACACCTCTACAGCCTGGTATACAGCAACCAAATCAACCCAGCAATCCGTTTCTTTAACAGCAGTTTGTTTGACTGTCATGAACGATGACGATTTGAGGAATCCGTTCGAGGGTTTCTTTTGGTTTTTTGGTTGTTTTTTTTTTTAAACCAAACTCCTCCTGTTTCTTTTCCTTTCTATCTTCTCCTCCCTTTTTTTCTTATAACGACAAATGGAACAAGGAGACAAAATGGACGAGGAAAGAAAAAAAGAAAGAAAGAAAGAAAAAAGGAAAGAAAAAAAAAAGCAAATATATTTAAAAATAAAAAACAAATAACCAACTGGAAAAAAAAAATGGTGAGGAAAGATAAAAAAGAAAACAGAAGACGAAAAGACAAAGCAACTCTGAAGACTGCTACTTGTAAAAAACTAACCAATGACGAAAATAAGATATTTATATCATCACAGTCTGTTTTAGTGATAGTGGTGATGATAGTGGTGGTGGTGGTGGTGATGATGATGATGACGATGATGGCGGTGATGACGATGGTGACCAGAGATGGTGGTGGTGCTACATAAACAAGAAATAAGGAATATAACAAACTTTTACCTTTGTTTGTTCTGATGATTACCATTATTATTATTATTATTATGATTATTATTATAATTAATATTATTATTACAATTAATGTCATTATTATATTCATTTATTATTGTTATTATTTTTAATAAGAAATTTTGAACAAATTAGGTGGGGTGGGGGTGGGATATTGATAGTCTTTTACTACTCATCCCACCTAAAGAATCAGAATTGCACAATATGAGAGCGAGCGAGCGAGAGAAAGAGAGAGAGAGAGCGGGGTGAATCTTAGGTGAAATTTTAATAAGCACCAACAAAACTCCAAACGCAGCACATATAACTTTGTGTGTTTGTGTGTGTGTATGAATGCGAATATACACGCATGTATATGCGTTTGTGAATAAACACACATGTTCTGATGTGTCTATATGTTTGTGAATGCATGGATGTGAATTTACAGTCAAACTTTTGCATGTGTGCATATGCGGATGTGAATAGACTGTCATCCTCTTGAGTGACTGTTAGTGTATGCATGCGCGTGTGTGTCTGTGTGTGTGTGTATGAGACAGACAGAAAGAAAGAAAGAGAATGTGAACGCCAGTATACATGCATAATCTTGTGTATGTGTGAATATACATACATACTCTTGCGTTTTTGTGTGAGTCAGTGCTATTATACACACACACACACATACATACAAACATTCTTCCTTATATAACTAGTGGCTATTGAAAAGGAAAAATAAATATGCAAAGTTAATCCTATTGGCGGGAAGAAACTATTTCGTTACTTGAAGCCATCAATGGAATTCTTGGATTCTTTCGTCTTCAACCAACCCAAATTCTTACATTTATTTAACCTTTTGAATTATTTCTTTTTCTGTTTTTGCCATTACTTTTTCTTTATTTCTTTTTTTTTTAATGTTTATTTTGGGTTTTTTTTTTTTTTTAAACCGTAACAGTAGCAAGAATAAAACTTAAATATTGATATATAAAAATCAAAATATGGCTCGGATTGCATTTATGTTTTCATACACATTCACATATATATATATATATATATATATATATATATATATATATGTATGTATATACACACACACACACACACATTCATATGTATGTGTCATATATGATATACACCCATCCACACTTACAATTTTTTAAACTGAAGTGACAATGGAAGAATGTCTGCTGTACTTCTGAAGGAATCAGTACTTACTACAATTCTATTTCCTTATTTCATAAATCTTTTATTATAGATTTTACTTTGTGTGTGTGTGTGTGTTTATATATATATGAATATGTATTTGTGTATATATATATGAATATGTATGTGTGTGTGTGTGTGTGTGTAATATATGTACATATATGTATGTCTGTTTAAATATACATATGAATGTGTGTGTTTACATATACATGTGTGTGTGGATATATGTGTTTGTGTATATATATGTGTGTATATTTCCATAGGTATATGTGTGTGTGGGGGGAGGATATTTGCTTATTTGTTTTAGTTTTTAATTTAATTTAATTTTATTTTTTTAAATATAGTATGAGACATTAATAATAATAATAATAATATCGTGCTATGTTGGTATGAGTTCTGAAATATCTTTGAAAAATTGCTTTTCTGTAATTTTTGTACTTAATGCTATCATTCACTCCGTATAAATGACATTTTACAGTTTCGGCTTCATGTATATCTTTGCTAGACAAACAGCAGCAGCAGCAACCAACAACAACAACACCACCTTATTGCCTGCATGTTCACCTGCTTCTCAACTAATTAAAAATTAAAAACCCAGAAACAGAAAAAAAAAAACAAAAAAACAAGTAAATTTATTGGGGAGTGGACTAGTGGGGACGACAAATCAGAAATATGGTCAACTTCTAGAATGACAGCAACATGATAAAAGGAGGCAAAATTGCAAGCAAGAAAGTGGGGGGGGGGGGGGAGATAACTGTGAATACCATTTGGAAGGTGGGGATTGTTGTTTTTTTTTTGTTTTTTTTTTCGTCATTTCAATTCAAATTCTACCTCTTCCCTCCAGAATTTGCCAAAACAAAAAACAAAAAAAAAAATAGAAAAAAAATAATAAAGAAATAAAGATCCTGTATTGCATATTTTCTAATATTTGATGTGGACATCAAAACTAAAATCAAACTATTTTATTATACACACAGACACACACACACTGAAAGTATTGTTTTCTGCCCTCTCCAACACTCCCCTACTTCTTGCTCTGATGATACCCTTTCTATTCCCAGCTTTCCTCCAAGTCTTTAGTCCACCCCCTACCTGCCCCTTTCCCCCACCGTTCCTCTCTACCCCCCCCCCTCCATCTGACACCATGGCATTTTCTAAAAGGGACTCCTTAGTTTATTATTAACAGAAACTTATTATTAATCTGTATATTAAACTCGTGTTGATAATGAAGATAATAATCAGATAAGGTGTGTGTAAAAGAAAAAAAAAACAAAAAAAGCAAACTAGGAAACATGTTACACAGGTGGAAAGAAAGGTTTAAATATCTACATAAATGTGTGTGTATTTATATATAATATATATATATATATATATATATATATATATATACATACACACATATACATATATGTTCGTGTTTAGCTAACGTGAAATATTCTGAATTTTGCAGTTGGGGCAAATGAACAGGCATTCAATTTCCCCCGAAGTCATTGGCATATAATGTCGCTAGTTTCTATTTAACTCAAACATTTTTATATTTCATTATAGTTTCATTATTTATATATATATATATATGAGAAATATGTCATTTGTCATTTCATAGAAGTACTTCAGAGTCTGGCATTCACAAAATAAAAAAAAAACAGGACAAACAAACATTTGGGGGTAAACACTGAGGATGTTGTTGTAATCCGTTTTTGAATGCAGGAATCGATATTCTCATCAGGCAGTGAAGCAGCTCCATAGATGCTTTGATCACTGGCATCACAGCACTAAAGCTGTTTGGAACCATCTACTGCTATAAGCAACAAAACTCCCATACAACAACACAAACTTTGCTAAGTCAGATGTTGTGGCTTCTGGGCCAGATGTTTCTGCCACTCGCAATGCTCATTCTCACTTAACCACTGCAGATGTAATGGCTTTCATTCTCAGCAGCTTCTGAGAATTTCTAACAGTGTTTTTTTTTTTTTGTCCCTTTTGTTTCAAAATGTTTATTTTTGAAAGTGGAAGATTTGAATGTCTTAAGTCCTTATCATAATTTCAACTAAGCCAGTGTACAGTCTTAGCAAACTGTGAACTAGTTTTATTTCTAATTGAAACTAGATTTTTTTTTTGCAATTAAATATTACATTGCCTGTTCTCTTGAAAAAGGCAAGTCCCTTCAACCCCTCCCCTCTAAAAATTTACTGTTTTATACCTTTCATGTAATAAAGTATTATTTTAAACAGCATGTAACCTCCTAGATTTTTCAATATTTCAATGCTGTATCCCTCTCCACTATTTAAAAATATAAAATTTTTTTTTTTAAATTTATTAATTTATCTACCCAGAGCTTTAATTACTGATATGAGCTTCCTTTTTGTGTATGCTACCACTATCATCACTACCACCACCACCTCTACCTACGACCAGTTTCACTGACCACCACCACCACCACCACCACCACTATAATTTCCTGCTGTCATTCCAAAACCCCTCATGTTCAAAGCTACTGATTTGTGCGGTTGATCTTCCTTGCTAACAAAAAAAAAAAATGACTGCATTTGTTCCTATCTACATGTATGCTTGTTGGGAACTTGCCTTTTGCTATTACACAAAACCCACCCCTTCCCCCTTTCCTATTTTTACCCTTTTTTTAAAAATATTTTTCCTTTATTTGATTTTGTATAATTTCAGGAAAAAAAAAATCTCATCAAATTTTTTTTTTTTTGTTATTTTTATTAAATCTAAACAAAGTATAATTTATAAAAAATATTAATACTGATAATAATAATAACAGCAAAAAAAAAAAAACAAAATTAAATTTAAGAAATAAAAATGTGTGCATGAAGTTGTTACTGAGTCCAGACACGACCATCTGGTTAAGGAGTTTATTTCATGACCATATATGGTTTTGTATGTGATGCCATTGCACAGCAGCAACACCTTGGGCAAGTGTCTTCTACCACAGCCTCCAGCATGGCCTGTACCTTGTAAATGAAATTCGGAAAAAGAAAATTGTGTGCGAGCTCATAGTGCGTGTGTGTGTATATACATATGTGTATATATGCGTGTGTGTATATGTGTATGTATGTATATGTGTGTCGTTGTGTATGTGTGTATATATGCATGTATGTGTGTGTGTATATAGATATAGGTATATATACACACACGTGTATGTATGTAAATTAATGTTAATCAAAAATACCTAGTGGTATTGAAATATGTCCCTTTATCTCAAAGGACGACCAAGCCAGTCAATTAATTAATTAATTTACGTTGATAAAAATTAATACTGGGCTAAGTACTTGGATCGATATCATTGACTGGAGAGAGGAGGGGAAAAGCCTTGAAGGTGGTGCTCCAGCATGGCCATAATGCAGTACATGAATAAAAAGTACTGCAGTGTGTTTTTGTATTTTAGGAGAGGCTGCAGCCGAGTAACAATTATTTGGGCTTTACAAGTACACGCAGGTTGATTCCCGCCATAGTTATTATATATTTTCTAAATGTCGCATGGAGTTTGAGGTATTCAAAGCTATCTTATTAAACCATAATTATTATTATTATTGTTGTTGTTGTTGTTATTATTATGGTGGTAGTGGTGGTGGGAAGGGATAGTCAAAAGTAAACATACATATATATATATATATATATGTGCATGTATGTATGTATGTGTATACATAGACAACCAAGTGTTTTTTTCTCGTATTTTTTTAAAACTTTTTGTTTCCAGAACTATTTGCTGATTTAAACTAACTTCCAATAGTCCATAGAAATCTGGATCATTTTGCTATTTGGGATTTTACTTCAATACTACATATTTGCACTCACACACTTATATGTATATATGCAAGTGTATATATATATATATATATATATATATATATGCACACACACACATATATGGAGGCTTCTATATATATATATATACACACACACACGTATGTGCGTATATGCTTATATATATACACATTTGTGTGTATATATGTTTATATATATATACATACATATTTGTGTATATATGCTTATATATACACACACATTTACGTACACACACACTTGTGTATATACATGTTTATATACATGCTTACACACACACACAAATATATTTCATATATGGATTGTTATTTAACTGATTCATTCTGCTGACCATCATGGTTTAATGCCGTTCTTCCAAGTAATTTTTGTTTGCCATACTGACCACTGGCTATTATAGGCTTTACATGTATGCATAAATGTGTGTGTACGCATATGAGTGTGTATGTATATGCATGTATTTGTGTGTGTGTGTGTGTGTGTTTGTGTATATGCGTGATGTTTGTGTATGTATGTATGTATGTGTGTGTGTATATAACACCCTCAGAAGAAAAAGAATCAAAATAATTTATCTTTTCAGGGCAAAACTCAAGAGTAAACATCTGTGAAAGCCATACTTCTACTGTGGTTATTATTATTATTATTATTATTATTATTTAAAAAAAGGATTGACGTAACTCTTCACGAAGGTAAATAGTCAAAACGAAGAGCGCGATTTTAGATCTTTTATTTTTTGTCAAAAAATAAAACATCTAAAATCGCGCTCTTCGTTTTGACTATTATTATTATTACTATTATTATTATTATTATTATTATTATTATTATAAAGGTGAAGAGTTCACAGAATTTTTAGCATGCTGGACGAAATGCTTTGCAGTATTTTGCCTGTCACTATGTTCTGAGTTCAAATTCCGCCGGGGTCAACTTTACTTTTGATCCTTTTGGTGGGATCGATAAATTAAGTCCCAGTCATGTACTGGGGTTGATGTGATTGACTTTGCTGCTCCTGCAAAATTTCATGTTATTACTATTGTTATTCCCAAGGTGGCAAGCTAGCAGAATCGTTAGCATGCTGGACGAAATGCTTAGCGTTAATCTGCCCGTCGCTACATTCTGAGTTCAAATTCCGCCAGGGTCGACTTTACCTTTCATCCTTTAGGGGGTCGATAAAATAAATACCAGTTGAACTCTGGGATCAATATAATCAACTCATCCCCACCCACCCCTAAGCTGCCTTTGTAGCAAAAATTTGAAATAATTATTATTGTTAATATTATTTATTATTAACTCTGGTTTGAGTAGTTTTTCTTTACGTTTGTATAAATGTGAGTGTGCATATGTGAGAGTAAATGTGTTTATATATGGATGTATATATGTATATATATCTATATGCATAACTGTGTGTGTGTAAATGTAAATATTTATATTTTTTTTGTTTTCATTTTAACATCTGAACAACAAATGAAAATCAATAAAAAACAAAACTAAACTAAAATAAAATAAATCTACACAAAAAGAAATTGGTGAGAAACAAAGAAAGAAGAGGCTTAGAGCTGATTCCTAT
Organism: Octopus bimaculoides; assembly: GCF_046866305.1. Taxonomy (NCBI): domain Eukaryota; kingdom Metazoa; phylum Mollusca; class Cephalopoda; order Octopoda; family Octopodidae; genus Octopus; species Octopus bimaculoides. Next base: position 7,495,935 of record NC_142948.1, on the reverse strand, counting down.
CTGTGAAGTAGTTCTATTTTCTAATAATCGCTTTGTGTCCGCAAATGAACTGAATTCATTTTGCACAAATTTATATTCTCTTAAAAAGACATTTCGAAACAGTTCCTGAGAAATAAAATTGCTTGGGCTTCATTAATAATACGAGCAGTATTTCTTTTCCTCACTCCTGTGTTGTGTTGTGGATACATTTTTCAGCTGAAAAGAAAATCTAAATTGTACAGAACTTGAGAGTTTGTATACAAAGAGATAACCTGTGATTTAAATGCACTTGTAAAAATGTTTAATATACTTTGTAGCATACTATGGTTGCATAACAAAATACTGTGTGCCTACAAGTCATTAAAGAGAGAATAATTTGTGTGTGCGTGCATTTGTATGATGCTGGAGGTGTCTATGACATTATCATCATAATGTCTTTCTTCTATTTAAAGGTGTAGGTTGTAGTCCAAGGGGGAAATTTTTCTCCAAATAAACTTGAAGAGCCAACATATGATGGTGAATGAATGCATGTCTTTATCTTTTCTTTCAGTCAGTGGACTGCAGCCATGCTGGGGCACTGCCCTGAAGAGTTTACTCAAACAAATCGACCCCAGTAATTTCTTTTTTTTTTTTTTTTTCTTCTTTTAAGGCTGGTACTTACTCCATTGGTTCTCTTGCCAAACCGCTAAGTTGGGGGGGGGGGGCATAAACAAACCAACACCGGATGACGAGCAGCAACGGAAGACAAACACAAAGAGATAAACACATATATATTACATAAGTGTGTGCTTGTGTAATAATTAAGAAGCAGTTTGTTTAATAGCACTATTTCTTTCCATCCTTTGGTGACTCAAGAAGTGTTTTTATTGTAATCATTGTTTTTAATAAAACATATTGGCACTTAGTCCCAACACACATGAAGTTGATAATATACTGAGTTTGGAAAAGAAAAAAATAATAAATATATTCTGATGAAATTAACTTCATCAGTTGTTTCTCAGCTGGTCTTCTTGTTATAAATCAGTATTATAACTAAGATGGCAAGGCCAGGCAAAATGCTTAGCAGCATTTCATCTGTCTTTACGTTCTGAGTTCAAATGTTGCCAAGATTGACTTGGCCTTTCATCTCTTTCAGGGTCGATAAAGTCAGGGTCAACTTAGACTTTTATCCCTTTCAGAATCGATAAAATAAGTACCAGCTGAACACTGGGGTGGATGTAATTGACTTACCCACTTCCCTCTAATTGCTGGCCTTCAGCCAAAATTTGGTTTCTTCTAGTATTTATTTGTGAGTGACCCCTGTTCTTAGTCTCAGAATGGTTTACTTTGAAGTGAGAAGTTAGTTTTGTGTGTTTGTGTTCTTTCAGATGTTTATAGTTTGATCTAGTTTGTTGTTTATTCATTTCTGTATATGTATTCTAGATTTTTTTCAGGAAGGGGAACACTAAGGGAAACAAAATGAAACCCCACACCTCATCTCAAAATACTACCCTATATATCAACTCAGAACCTTAGAAACAATAAGACATACAACACCATTGTACAAAATCTACCAATGCTCTCTTGGGATCTAAAGATGAACTACATTCTTAAAACACAAATTCTTCAATTGTAAAAAGCAACCCAAATCGTTGAAAAGACTACTGACAAATGCAAAATTATACACAACAACAACGAAAGCAATAGTTAAATGTGGACGTCCAAACTGTGAAACATGCTCCAACCTACTGGAAGGCTCAGAATTCCACTTCAAACAAGGAGAGAGATTCACAATCGAGACCAACTTCACTTGTGCATTTACGAATCTAATTTGTTATAACTTGTTCAGGTTGTGGATACAACTATACAACTAAGTGACAAGTATGTCACTTAGATTGAAAACAACACTGCATAAGGAACAGACCTGTTTCCCAAGATATAGACAGGTACCTTTGAGTGAACACATGTGCAGAGTATCTCCAACCAAATTTCATGGTTTTCCCTTTCTACCAGTGCAAAGACACAATTTCTGTACAAGAACATTTAAATACAGAAAATTTATCTGTAGAAAAATACAAAACATACCTACATATGAATGCATAACCGATTTTGGTCTCAGTATATATTTTCCCATCGTTAGATGTGCTGGTGGCACGTTAGAAAATCATTCGAGCGAGGTTGTTGCCAGTACCACTGGACTGGCTCCAGTGTGGGTGGCATGTAAAAAACACCTTTTCAGCAAGGCCGTTGCCAGTACCGTGTGACTGGCCCTCGTGCTGGTGGCACGTAAAAGCACCCACTACACTCTCGGAGTGGTTGGCGTTAGGAAGGGCATCCAGCTGTAGAAACTCTGCCAGATCAGATTGGAGCCTGGTGCAGCCTTCTGGTTTGCCAGTCCTCAGTCAAATCGTCCAACCCATGCTAGCATGGAAAGCGAATGTTAAACGATGATGATGATATATATATATATATATATATATATACATACACATACATACACAGGTAGGCACATAAGTGCAAAACAATGTGGAAAAAATAGTACTCAGATACCAAGGGTAGAGTAATATGTTTTGATATAAAAGCTTCAAAATATTACTCAGAGTTTCACATTCCCGTTCGGCAGACAGTTTTAATGAATACTCTGAGTAACATTTCTGTGAATATTTTGCAGCTTTTATAATCAAGTATACACACTCACACACATATATATGTCTATATGAATGAGAAAAAGAAGAAAATGGAGAAATTGACATATAGACATCAGTTTATTCAAAGATATTCAAATCAATATAATATGAAATTCTTATCCCTACAGCCATTTCCATAGCCAATTAATTCAATTAGAGAAATTTAATAAATTTAAAATTTTCAAATTGAAACTGGTTAATAGGGTATTTTGTCAGGGGAAGATTTACCAGAAAGGAGTTACATTCTAACATATTGGTCGACCCTTGATAGACTCTTCCTTTTCTCATTCATAAATAATTTAAATAGCCATATCCATCAATGCAAAACTAATGTATTTAGTTTTCACTGAACACTGGAGAACTGGAATGCAAACATCCCTTAAAGGATGGTTTTTCTCCCATAGGAATCTGTATGTGTTTGTTTAAGCGAACATTTTGACAGAATGATTTGTCACAAGTATTACATCACTTTGATTTTTCTCTTGTATGAATATTATATTTGTGTGCCCTTAGTTTACATGGAACTGGGAATGATTTACCACAGATCTCACAACGATATGGTTTCTCACCAGTATGAATACGTGTATGGCTATTTAAGTTATTACTTTTAGAAAATGATTTACCACAGATACCACAATGATATGGTTTCTCTCCAGTATGAATACGTTTGTGACTATTTAAGTTACTACTTTTAGAAAATGATTTTCCACAGATATCACAATGGTATGGTCTCTCTCCTGTATGAATACGTTTGTGAGTATTTAATATACAATTTTCAGAGAATGATTTACCACAGACATCACAGTGGAATGGTTTCCTTCCTGTATGAATAAATTTGTGTTTATATAAGGTACTATTTCCAGAGAATGATTTACCACAAATATCACAGCGATATGGTTTCTCACCTGTATGAATAAGTCTGTGAGCATTTAAGGAACTACTTGCAGAAAAGGATTTACCACAGATATGACAATGATATGGTCTCTCTCCTGTATGAATACGTTTGTGAGTATTTAAGTTACTATTTCCAGAGAATGATTTACCACAGATGTCACAGTGGTACGGTTTCTCTCCTGTATGAATAAATTTGTGTTTATATAAAGCACTATTTTCAGAGAATGATTTACCACAGATATCACAGTGATATGGTTTCTCACCTGTATGAATACGTTTGTGACTATTCAAGTTACCATTTGTAGAGAAAGATTTACCACAGATATCACAATGATATGACTTCTCTCCTGAATGAATATGTTTATGAGTAATTAAGGAACTAGCTGTAGAAAAGAATTTACCACAGATATCACAGTGATATGGTTTCTCTCCAGTATGAATAAATTTGTGTTTATATAAGGTACTATTTCTAGAGAACGACTTACCACAGATACCACAGTGAAATGGTTTCTCTCCCGTATGAACAAGTCTGTGAGTATTTAAGTTACTATTTCCAGAGAATGATTTACCACAGATATCACAGTGATATGGTTTCTCACCTGTATGAATATGTTTGTGAGCATTTAAGGAACTACTTGTAGAAAAGAATTTACCACAGGTATCGCAGTGATATGGTGTCTCTCCCGTATGAATACGTATGTGAGTATTTAAGGAACTACTTGTTGAAAAGGATTTACCACAGGTATCGCAGTGATATGGTGTCTCTCTCGTATGAATACGTATGTGAGTATTTAAGGAACTACTTGTTGAAAAGGATTTACCACAGGTATCGCAGTGATATGGTGTCTCTCTCGTATGAATACGTATGTGAGTATTTAAGGAACTACTTGTTGAAAAGGATTTACCACAGGTATCGCAGTGATATGGTGTCTCTCCCGTATGAATATGTTTGTGAGTATTTAAGGAACTACTTGTTGAAAAGGATTTACCACAGGTATCGCAGTGATATGGTGTCTCTCTCGTATGAATACGTATGTGAGTATTTAAGGAACTACTTGTTGAAAAGGATTTACCACAGACATCACAATGATATGATTTCTCTCTGGTATGAATGAGTTTGTGATCAGTTAGGTTATGTTTATGAGAGAATAACTTTTCATTGACATCACTGGAAGATGATGTTTCTTCTCTCTCTTTCTGCATCTCATCTGGAAAACCAGCGCTGTCAGATTCTGTTTTGATTTGAATTGGTTCCTCCCAGAATTCACTTTCCATAATTATTCTTCCCTGACACTTGTTCTTGTATTTTCTTTACAGCTATATTCCCATCACATGTAATTTCTGTTGATGCCTGAAGATACTGTAAACTCTTTTCTAATTATGTCCAACTTTAAGTAGAACACAAGCTACTTGCAAACATATTTGAGGCAGTGAAGTAGAGGAACTTTGCTAGTGATCTCATCTATTCCTTCACAGATTTATAGAAGCAGGACTGTATTCATTCCATGTAACAACTTACTTTATTTTTAACATTATAAATGTCAACAAGACGTCTAAAGTAAGAAACACTTGTATGCCAATGTCAGCTGATAACTCTGAAATGATAGAGAAATGGTATACGACATAAGAGGATACTTATAGGTAGATTCAACAATGTAAAATTTATTACATTTTTATATTAATAAACTGGAAATATAAACATTTACAACAACATTTGAACAACCCTTAAGCATTCGGATTATTCTGTTAAACATAATACTTATTTATTAGCATTGTTTTGAATTAATTATGTATAATCTTATCGCTTCAAGATTCAGATGATTTGGTAGTATATTTTAAGAATGATATTGTAGAGTAAGTGTGAGGGGTCAGATTTGGCCAGTTTGATCATAAAGTAGATAGAATATTCTGGACAGATATGACCAGCTTAAATTTTTTATTAAAATCACATTAATCTCGTGTGAGGTCTATACATCACAGACAGAAAGTATGAAAAAAGGCAAATATTTCCTTCAAACTTTGCTTTTGTTGCATTTATTTAAATCCAAAAGAATCCCTCTCAACACACGGCTGTTATGCTCCCCACTACTTCTCATGATCCCTAAGGGACATGTTCAGCTGGTGAAGGTTAAGTAACCGACAAGCAAATCTGTGGTACTGAGTAGAATATTTGCTATGACAACATTTCTGCTTCAGTAATTCAACACTGAATCTGTCTGAAATATAATGGATAATAGATCAGTTTCAAAACATTGATGCCCAGATCAGAAAAGCAAAGTTTGAAGGGAATAGTTATCAATTCCTTTAATTTCTGGATAGAAGCAAATAACACTTACTGACCCCAAAAAGACAAAAAAAATATTGAAGAACATCAATACATGTCAGAGTGAAAAAAAAAGAAAAAAAAAAGAGAAAGGTGGTCGTGAGATGTGCAAGAAACAATAGCTAAATCTCCCTTAAATCACACCTTTTCGTCTGAAAATATTTCCAAATTTTTTTTTTTTTTTTTTTTTTACTGAAAAGGCTTTTCCCATCATAAAAAGTGCATAGGACAAAAAAAAAAAAAAGGGAGCTGGAATCGGTTCGAAGTGGATAGGTGGGGGTGGAATCATAAATATTTAGACATGCTAACAGAAGTGTCCCCCACCACCACCACCACCACCACCGGACTCCTATCCTCGTAACAGAAAAAAAAAGGGTATGTTAATACTAATTGAAGGCAAAGGTAAGGAATACGCACACCTGGTTAGAGGGTTATGCCGAAAACGGGTGACATGCGTATTCTCCACCTCCGCCCATTTGGAATACATATTTCTTCCATTATTTTCATCGCTGACTTTATCTCTCTCTTTTCGAACAAACACAGACGTAACCCATTCTGTATGCACCATTTCGCATGCTAGAAACAGCAAGGATCACAGGTTTGTTCCTAACGCTCATATCTTATCAAAAACAGCCATTCAACCAATTCATCTCTGATATTTTGTTTTCAAATTATGCTCGTATGTGTTGGTTTACTTGTTGCAGTCATAGGAATGACCATGCAGGGGTAGCGCCCTTTAGTCGAACAAATGTACCCCAGTACTTATCTTATTAAAGCTTGATATTTATTGTATCATTCACTTTTGCCAACCAGCTTAGGTACGGAGACAAACAAACCAACACTGGTCGGGAAGCTGTGGAGGTGAAGGTCGGAGACACTTACCATGTAGTGGAACTCAATCCAGAACCATGTGGGTGAGAAGTAAATACTTGTGGAAACGAAGTTTAGGTGACAGATTTCGTTAAAATGTATCCACTTATGGGGAAAAGTCGGGGCGGGGGTACATACTTGTTTAGGAATGCCAATTTTCGAAACAATTCTTTCAAAAAAGCACCCCCACCATTATTATGAAGCCCGTGGTGAAAAAAAATCTTCATGAAAACAAAATCCAACTTATGTGGATGTCCTGATCCGAAACTCCACTGAACATTTAAATATGTTGACATTTAAACTGACAATAAAATTGTATCGAATGTTCTGATGTGAGATCTATGAATTACAAACTAGAGTAACGCAATCAGATTAAATACATTAAACAATATAATAGTGGACAAGGGACTTTCTGTCCAGGAAGGACGGACGATTATTGTTAAACCTGAAGTTAGTTATGTCAGAGCAGAACATCGTTGCTGGCATACAAAATCCGTTATTTCTCCTAAATTTTACACATTATTCCATCATTTCTTGTAAAGGAATGTGTATTACAGGAGAAAAAAAACAACATCCGATTTAGGTTTTTTTTAATTGTATGACAAAAAGTGAAAAGAAAAACGAGTGAATGAAGAGAAAATTAAGAAAAATCACCTCGTTAATATGCAGACAAGAATGCATTGTCAGAATATTATGGTCGCGGGAATTGATATCCGGTTGCACAGGCGCTTTGCAAAATATCAATGGAAGGTAGCCTCTTCCCATGCTAATGGAGAACATTGTAGATGCGTGCTTGAGTGTATGTGCGCGTGTAGGTATATATGTATATATATACTTTAACTGTTTTATTTTTTTTTGCAGTTGACTGCAGCCATGCTGGAGCACCGCCTTAAAGTGTTTTAGTCAAACAAATCGATCCCAGGAATTTTTTTTGTCGAACCTCTAAGTTACAGGGACGTAAACACACCAACATCGGTTGTCAAGCAATGGTGGGGGACAACACATACACAAATATATATATATATATACGACAGGCTTATTTCTAGTGAGACAGTTGCAAGAGAAATACCTAGCCAAGGATAAACCTCTGTACCTGGCTTTCGTTGACATGGAGAAAGCCTTTGACAGGGTCCCCCGATCCCTTATCTGGTGGTCAATGAGGAAACTTGGGATAGAAGAATGGCTAGTGAGAGCTGTGCGAGCCATGTACAGAGATGCGGCCAGTAAGGTGAGGGTTGGAAATGAGTACAGCAATGAATTCCGGGTAGAGGTAGGGGTCCACCAAGGTTCCGTCCTCAGCCCCCTATTATTTACCATAGTCCTCCAGGCAATCACAGAGGAGTTCAAGACAGGTTGCCCCTGGGAGCTCCTCTATGCTGATGACCTTGCCCTAATTGCGGAGTCACTATCAGAACTAGAGGAGAAGTTTCAGGTGTGGAAGCAAGGTCTAGAATTGAAGGGCCTTAGAGTCAACCTAGCTAAAACCAAAATCCTAATAAGTAGGAAGGTAGATAAAACACAAACCCCTTCAGGTAGATGGCCCTGCTCAGTATGTAGAAAAGGAGTAGGTAGTAACTCTATAAGATGTACCCGGTGCAAGCTATGGACACATAAGAGGTGCAGCAACATCAAAGGCAGGTTAACTAGCAAGTTAGTTTTTGTTTGTGGCAGATGTTCAGGTGCAATAAAGACTGCAAACAAACAGGAAACAACTTCTATCTCATTCCAGGGTGAAAAACTAGAGGTAGTCGATAGCTTCCGCTATCTGGGCGACCAAGTTAGTAGTGGGGGTGGGTGCGCTGAAAGTGTAGCTGCTAGAATAAGAATAGCCTGGGCAAAGTTTAGAGAGCTCTTACCCCTGCTGGCGACAAAGGGACTCTCACTCAGAGTAAAAGGCAGACTGTATGACGCATGCGTACGAACAACCATGCTACATGGCAGTGAAACATGGGCTGTAACTGCTGAGGACATACGTAAGCTCGCAAGGAATGAAGCCAGTATGCTCCGTTGGATGTGTAATGTCAATGTGAATACCCGTCAGAGTGTAAGTATCTTGAGAGAAAAGCTGAACATTAGAAGCATCAGTTGTGGCGTGCAAGAGAGACGATTGCGCTGGTATGGACATGTGGTGAGAATGGAGGAGGATAGCTGCGTGAAAAAGTGCCACACCCTAACAGTTGAGGGAACCCGTGGAAGAGGTAGGCCCAGGAAGACCTGGGCTGAGGTGGTGAGGCAAGACCTTCGTACATTGGGCCTCACCGAGGCGATGACTACGGACCGAGACCTTTGGAAATGGGCTGTGCGTGAGAAGACCCGGCAAGCCAAGTAAGATCGTTGCCAGTGCCCCTGGACTGGTTCTTGTGCGGGTGGCACATGAGATGCACCATTTTGAGCGTGGCCGTTGCCAGTACCGCCTGACTGGCTCCTGTAGGATTTTCGAGCGAGATCGTTGCCAGTGCCCCTGGACTGGCTTGTGCGGGTGGCACATAAAAGACACCATTTCGAGCGTGGCCGTTTTCGTGCGGGTGACACGTAAAAGCACCCACTACACTCTCTGAGTGGTTGGCGTTAGGAAGGGCATCCAGCTGTAGAAACTCTGCCAAATCAGACTGGAGCCTGGTGTTGCCATCCGGTTTCACCAGTCCTCAGTCAAATCGTCCAACCCATGCTAGCATGGAAAGCGGACGTTAAACGATGATGATGATGATGATGATGATGATGACAGGCTTCTTTCAGTTTTTGTCTACCAAATCAACTGACAAGGCTTTGGTTGGCGCGAAGCTATAGCAGAAGATATTTGCTCGAGATGCCATGCAGTGGGACTGAACCTGGAACCATGAGGTCGGGAAGCAAGCTTCTTACCACACAGCTATACACACACACACAGCCGAGGGGATGTTGAAAAGTTCTCAGCTTTGGCTAAATGAAAATACAGGAGGATCAGGTAATTATGACTTTATTGAACATATTCCTCTTTCAGATTCACACACTTATTGCAGTAGTCCTTCAGTTTTTCTAAGTCCTGTAAAAGGACTCAGAAGGTTGGGCCTCCAACCAGGCCTTTCATGACACCCTTAAAGCCAGGAACTTTTCAGCACCCTCTCTTCTTGTGTTTGTATCTATATATATATATATATAAATTTATGTCACAATATATTGATTCAACTAATTTGGTGTTACTCTTAAATAAAGTTACTTAATGTATCATTCTACAAAACATAGAATATATATATATATAAATAGATAGATTATATATATATAGATAGATACACACACACACACACAGGGCCGGCTCAAGATACTGGCAACCCGGGCAGTTGCCTGGGGCACCAAGAAAGGTGCGACAAAGATAAGGAAATTTCCACAACCTTCAGCTTGATGAGTTGTGTCATCACTGGTGCCAAGCTGTATTGACCTTTGCCTTTCCCATCAATGGCATGGAGAAGGGAGGCCGGTATGCATGAGCGACTGCTGGTCTTCCATAAACAGCCTTGCCCGAACTTGTGCCTCAGAGGGTAACTTTCTAGGTGCAATCCTATGGTCATTCATGACCGAAGGGGGTCCTTTTTTTTTCTCTTCAATATTGTTATTACGCTGTCTCATCCTACTTTTGACCATCTACATATAGTGACCTTGATGCAGAACAAGAATCACTATTTCTACATCAGGTAACTTCTCATTTGTATATGATTGGTAACCCTGATGTGAGAACTCCACAATCGTCCATTACATTTGGCAACCTCTATGTAAGAAACATATCTTATCGTTACATGTGTCCACATATATATATGTATGTAATTATGTTACAGTATGTGTGTTGCCATGTTACACAAGTGTGTCAATTTGTTTCCTCATAACTTCCATTCTTTAATGAAATTTTCTACATATACCTTTCCAAAGGTATATACCTATTGAAACTTCATTTGAAAAAAATTGGTGACCACACACATAGATATACTAATACATATCACTGATATAGCTACAAAATGGAATTTGAAATTTTGAAAACAATTGTGATGTGTCAGTATGTATGTGTGGGTGCCCACCATTGCTTTTCGTTTTTTTTTTCCACATGTTTTACTTGTTGATGTTGTTAGTTGCAGCCATGCTAGGACAATGCCTAAAAGAAGTGACTGAAAAAAATCAACAATTTATTTTTTAAAGCCTGATACTTATTCTGTCAGTCTCTTTAATTGAACTGCTAGGTATTAGGAATGTAAATACACCAACACTAGTTGCCAAGAGGTGGTGGAAGACAAACACAGATACACACACACATATATATATCATCATCATCATCAATTAACGTCCATTTTCCATGCTGGCATGGGTTGGATGGTTCGACTGAAAACTGGTAAGCTGTACCAGGTTTTAATCTGATTTGGCCTGGTTTTTATGGCTAGATGCCCTTCCTGTAGTGGACGCATGGGTGCTTGTTATGCAGTATCAGCTTCGGCCACAACAACGATTTCCCATGGTTTGACAGGTCTTCTCAAGCACAGTATATTGCTAAAGGTCTTGGTCACTTGTCATTGTCTCCATTAGACCCAATATTTGAACAGTGCTTTTTACATGCCACCAGCACGGGTACCAAGTTTTTCTGGAAAAGTGTGTATGCTTTAGGGCTGCTGTTCTTGTATAATTGGAATGTGCACAGTGGTACTATATGTAGCGTTTTTGGGGGTAGGGTGAGGGCAGCCAAAGGCATCAGTATGTTTTTTGTTTATTTGGTTAAAATCTTTGGAGCATTTGTATAGGTATTGTGTGTGTGTGTATGTAGGGGTAAGTAAGTGTACAGTATTATATATCTTTTACAAACCCTCTTACAAATTGGTTTCACACTAGGGCATCAACAGGATGTTAGGTAACAGTCTGCTTATGTAACCCTTTGCTCTGCAGAGTTGGTAGTTATGGAAAGAAATATGCTGTCCTCTATTGTTAGAGGACCAGTTTGTGGTTGCTGTGAAAAAAAGACAACACAATGATCTAAAGGATAGGTTAAGAGTTATGCTCCTTGGCATCAAACTGTCTCTGGAGAGTTGTAAAGTAACAAGTTTTGTAGAAATGTATGGTTTAGTATTTTGTACAAATGTATGGTTAGTATTCTTGTGGGGGTTTGAATGTGTGCAGTGATACTATATGTGTAGTGTTTTTTTTGGGGGGGGGGAGAAGAGGAAAGTCACTTAAGTGCCTGTGTGTTTGTTTGTTTGTATGTGTTTTGTTTATTTCAGTTAAATTCTTTGGAGTATTTCTGTAGGAATGTTGAGCGTGTGTAGATCCAAGCAGGAGCTGATCATCCTTAGTGGATATTAAGCAGAGGATCTAATGATAGAATTAATTATGGACACATACATTTATTGATGTGTATAATACACACACACACACACACATACATACATATGTAACACACTTTAAAAACAAAAATTCTGAAGAGCATGCTTTTCGGCTGTCATCATGTGAAAAACTTATTTTATTTTCATTATTATTATTTTTTGTATTTATAACCAGATGATAAATAGGATATCAAATACAGATATTATAATATATAAAGATAATGGCAGCAAGATAGCAGAAGCATGACTGCGATAGATAAAATGCTAAGTAATTTTTCTTCTGAGTTTACTTGCTGGGCTGGTCAATGTAATTGACGTAACTCTCCCCTCAAAATTGCTGGTCATGTATCCAAATTTCAAACAATAATATATTGTTTGAAATGGTAGGGGGGGGGCTAGAAAGGGGTCTCAGGGAGCAGCATCCCTGCCTTCCTAAGCTAGTTTTCCACCACATTTCTTAAAAATCGTGGTAAAGGCCTTGGTCTCGGGACCACTCATGTCTAGAAACTGAGGTTGGGAGTAAGCAAGGGCATGCTCCCCGTAGAAAATCCAGCTGCAAAAAAGCCTCATGATAGCAAAGAATGGGTATCAGCCAGCCCAAAGGTTGGGGTGGGCTGCACCTGCCTACCTCAGTTGCTATGGCATTGAGGTAGATCTTGTCACTCACGTTAACGGTGATGAATATATATAAACATATATCTGCCTGCCCTCCCTTTTTCTTCACTATCCCACAATTCCTTCTTCACAGAAATATTGCTATTACATATTGCAACTATCACTCTTGCTTGCATAAATTATTTCTTGCCTCTCTATCCAAATAATCTGTATGATAATATTGCTGAAATATTTGTTTTCTTTTGGCAGTAAAACAATAACCATCGTTATATTTGTATAATGTCCCTTAATGAATAAAATTTCAAGACTAACAACTTAGAGGTGTGACCCAGAGACGGAGTAGCTAAAAAATATCTCTCTGATATGGTCACTCCTGTGTATGAAGATGTTTGTGTCTAGTTAACTGGAAATTTCTAGAGAATGATTCACCACAAATATCACAGAGAAACAGCTTCTCTGCTTTATGAACATACTTATGATTAGACAAGTTACTTCTTTGAGAGAATGATTTTCCACAGAGAACACAGTGATATGGTTTTTCACTTGTATGAGTACGTTTGTGTAGATTTAAGCTTGTATTCCTGGAGAATGACTGACCACAGATATCACACTGATATGGCTTTTCTCCTGTATGGATACGCATATGTATAAGTAAGGTACTACTTCTAGAGCAACATTTACCACAGATATCACAGTGATATGGTTTTTCTCCTGTATGAATACGCTTATGTTTAGTTAAATCACTACTTTTAGAGAAAGATTTACCACAGATATCACAGTGAAACGGTTTTTCTCCTGTATGAACTCGTTTATGGTGAATTAAGGTACTACCATCAGAAAATGATTTACCACAGATATCACAGTGATATGGTGTCTCTCCTGTATGAATACGCCGATGTATATGCAAGGCACTACTTCCAGAGAAAGATTTACCACAGATGTCACAGTGAAATGGTTTCTCCCCTGTATGAACACGCTTATGTTTAATTAAGTCACTACTTTGAGAGCAAGATTTACCACAGATATCACAGTGATATGGTTTTTCACCTGTATGAATCCGTATGTGTTTATTTAAGTCATCATTTTGACTGAACGATTTACCACAGATATTACAGCAATGGGGTTTTTCTCCTGTATGAACATATATGTGTCTCTTTAGTTTACTCCTATCCGGGAAAGATTTACCACAAATCTCACAATGATATGGTCTCTCTCCTGTATGGATATTTCTGTGATATGTTAGGGAACGTCTGTAAGAGAATGATTTACCACAGATACTACAGTGGTATGATTTCTCTCCTGTGTGAATGCGTTTGTGAGTATTTAAAGTACCACTTTCAGTGAATGATTTACCACAGATATCACAATGATATGGTTTCTCTCCTGTATGAATACGTTTGTGAGTACTTAATGTACCGCTTGTAGAGAATGTTTTACCACAGATATCACAATCATATGGTTTCTTTCCTGTATAAATACATTTGTGTGTATTTAAGGTATCATGTGTAGAAAATGTTTTACCACATATGTCACAATGATATGGTGTCTCTCCTGTACGGATACGTTTGTGCCCAGTTAGGTGACATTTTTGAGTGAATGATGTGCCACAGATATTACAGTGGTATGCTGTCTGTCTTGAATGGATATTTCTGTGTTTAGTTAGGATACATTTTAGAGAGAATGATTTACCACAGATATCACAGTGATATGGTTTTTCTCCTGTATGAATACGTTTGTGATCAGTTAGGTGACTTTTATGAGTGAATAATTTTTTACAGATATCGCAGGAATATATTTCTTCTATCTCTTTCAGCATCTCAATGCTTTCAGTCTCTGTTTTAATTTGAATTGGTTTCCCACAGAATTCATTTTCCATAATTATTCCTCTTTGACAACTTCGTTTCTTTTTATTGTATTTTCTTAGCAATTATATCTATTGCTAAATTTCCATAAAACTTGATCTTTGTTGATGTCTGATGATACTGTAAACTCCTGTGAAAATATGTCCATGTTTAACAAGAAAACCATCAACTCTTGAACAGACAAGGAAACAGAAGAATTTTGCAAATGATCTCAGATCACAATAAGAAATATTTCACACCAATTCCATCACAAATTTATAGAAACGGGAATATATCCATTCTGTGTAACACCTTCCTTTACTTTTTAAAAGATGATAAATATCAATGATACATCTGAAGTTAGAATTACTTTCATGCCAATGTCATCAGATATTTCTGAAATAATAGAGAAACAGTATAAGATATGGGGTGGGATACTTAAATGTAGATTCAACAGTGGAAAATTTACTACGTTTCTATAGTGATAAACTGTAACATTTACGTCGATATTTCAATTTTAAAACAGGTTATTAAAATTATATAAATCACAGACTACAGGCAAATAAGATACAGTAATTTTTTTACAATCACACCCCAATACTACCGTTGTTGATGTACAAGTACTACAGGAAAAGGGACCCCTCTCAATTTAGGCGACTTAGGAGTAATTAAACACAGGACTAAGAAAAAAGAACATTATTCGTCAGGTGTAAAAAGTCACGAGAAATTATGGACTTTCTATGTTTGTTACGTCCGCAGTAAACAATGTTTCGATTGCATTTCACTATTTTAAGTAAACCATCATGTTTTTATACATGTCCCCATATCTTCAAACTTATGCCCTAATTCGTCATATTCAACAAAATTTATAGGAACGAAAGGAGAAAGAAAAGAAAGAAACGATTGAATGATGAGAAAAACATTTGAGAAAAATACCTAGTATAAATCACAAGTCAGTGATGCTGATCGTATATGTTGTTTCTGCACGCACGCACACACGTATAATATTTACTACAATGTACTGGATAAATATGAGTACTTTTCCGCCAGTAAATTATGATTTCTGTTGAAATAAAATTATTGTTTTGAAAAGTGATTTCATTGTCAATACTAATCAAAATAGTTCAAGGTGGTGGCGGGAATTGATATCCGGTTGCACATGTGCAGTGTGAAATGTCAGTGGAAGCTAGCATCATTCCTTTCTAATGTGGCATATGCACGTGTGTGTGTGTACTTGTGTGTTTAGCTATCTATCTATCTTTCTTTCTTTAGATATGTGTGCGTTTAAGTATGTATTAACTCGTATGAACCATTTCTACCTCTCTCAGTTTTCCCCACTATACGGATATTTCCCATTAAGCCGTACCTCCACTCCATTTCATCGTTCAGTCCTTGGTGCTTTCCACTTGTTGAGTGTTAATAATATTTATAATGAAGTCCGTCTCCACGGATGTAATTTATTGGTAATTGGCGTTAATTTAAATGTTATTTAATAAAGGTCATTGAGCCGGCTTCAAGCGAGGAAATAAACAGTATTTAGGCACAAGTGTCGTTCTTTTGGGTTGTTTTTAGAAACCAGTTTTTCACAGGTTGGGAGAGATCATGTAAAGTTTCGTGTGTGCTGTTTCCACGGGGACAAAGAATCACGATTTCCAGTATGCCTTGTAATAGAGGCTGCCAATTGGCGAAAATGACATAATTTTAAATGTTTGTAAATTCTTTATTATCAATTTCCGGAAATAATGAATGCAATTTTTGTCAATAACATGCAGAACTTTATCAGAACTACATATGTTGAAAATAATCTGCTAAAAATTTAACTGGTTGGAAGAAATTTAACAAAATCGTTTTTTTTCTTAACTCATTCCCCAACACTTTAAGGAATCTTGCAACGATTGCAAAACCGGGCGTTGCCGCCCATTACACGGAGAGAAAGAAATCAAAATCGTATGAATTCCCGTGTGTAGAGCACAAATTCGCAAAAAAGTTTCTGAAAATTCCAAAAAGTAAAAAAGTTATGAGAGGTGATATGAGTTCCGCCCGCTGGTGTTCTCGGACCTTGCATTGCTGATTTCCAACGCAAAATCAGGAGAACAACGAATCATCAGAGAAACGAGCCCTACGAGCTGGGGTGGCTGTTGCTGGCCATTTTCCGCGGTGTGCGGCTGAACACACCATTCGGGTTGGGGTGTACAACCTGTTAATCCCTCGCCCCTATCTTGTACTGTTTCATTCTCCTTTTTTTTCTTTGTTTCCATGTTGAAATAATTCTGTTTTTTTTTTTTTTGTCTCGATAATTTAACCTTTTATAGTTTTAAGTTTTTTTTCTTTCTGTAAAAATTTGTTGCTAAATAAATATTCTATTTATTCGATAAAAAAAAAGATTAATTTCATTCAATTAGGGATCATACGTATGCGAACACTGATAGATTCGTACACACACACATCCAGATAGATACAAAAACACGCACACAGATAGCTACGAACACATACCCAAACACACACACACAAATAGATACAATCACGTACACATGCACACATAAATACAAACATACACACACATATAGATATAAAGATACACGCACAAAGAGAGATACATTCAAGCACTCACGCACACAGATAGATATAAAGGCATTCTTTTGTTCGAGTTGACTGAAACGAAACAATGCCGATATAAACACACACTGATGCTGAGATACACACAAACACACACAGACCCCAAATAGCCAATACACACGATACGGGGTCACGACCAAGTGACATCCTAACATTTCGACAACGAGGCTGATATATACAACTCAGATAAAAAAAACAAAAAAACGCGCGAACTGTGAAAAATTAATCCAAATGCAAGAGCTATGAGGCGTTTAGCATAAATCAAACCATTTTCTAGACACATATCCATCGTCTAATTTTTAAAATTCATTTTTATCAACTCACTCACCATTTATCATTTTAACTTCCATTTATATCTTAAGACTTATATATAATTTAAGTCGTGTAATGATCTCTCCAATATTATCACTCGAACACCAACCGATTGTTCATTTTCGTAAATAATTTTTACCTAAATACCAAATAGAATTTGGAACAACCGTAAATTTTCAGGTATGTTTTATAAGTTTCAACTACGATTCCAGCATTTTCGCCACTTTTTTTTCTTTCTTATTCTATTGTATAAATTCACGCGTTTTGCGAGTAGTGAGTTATACGGTAAACCGATGTCAATTCCCGATACGAACTGTTTTACATTTATGCGTTATCCAAGTTTTGGTTAATCAATGCAGTTTACCTTGAAATCAGCGAACAAAATTAAAAAAAAAAAACAAACCGACCTCAAAGTAAAATCTTTTATCTACTCCTTTACTCGTTTCAGTCATTGGACTGCGACCATAAAAGGTCGCCGTCTTGAAGGGTTTAGTCGAATAGATCGACAGCAGCTTATTTTTGAATCTGGTACTTATTCTAGCGGTGCTTTTTGCCGAATCACTAAGTTACAAAAGCATTGGTGGGGGACATACACGAAGATGAACAAATATTTATCTTTTAATTGTTTCTGTCATTAGACTGCTATGTTGGGATATTGCCTTAAGGATTATAGTTGAACGAATCGACTCCAGTACTTTTTTTTAACCGGTGCTATCATCGTTTTTACCAAACCTCTAAGTCACGGGGAGGTAAACACACCAACACCGGTTATCAAGCGGTGGTGAGCGCAAACACACACACACACACATATACGACGAGCTTCTTTCAGTTTCGGTCTACCACATCCACTCAAGGCTTTGGACGGCCCGAGACTATAGAGAAGAGCTTTTTTTTTTTCAATTTTCGTCTACTAAATCCACTCACAAAGCTTTGGTTAGCCTGTGGCTATAAGGGGAAGAAACTTGCTCGCGGTGCCACGCTTTGGGGCTGAACTCGGAACCATGTGGTTGGTAAAAAAAAAAAAAAGAAAACAGCCACGCTGATTTAATTCTTGAGTTGCTCGCAGAACATGGAGAATCTTAACGTATCTGTTCATTCTTAAATACGTTTTGGAAAATTTGAACGTAAGAAAAAGCAACTACAATCTATCGTCATCGGTGTAAAGTTTTATCCGAGTCATCGATCTGTGGTCTGTGATTGAATATTTTCGTTTTGATGGGTGCGAAGAGTGCCAGTTCTTATGGTGGCTGTTCAGGTCAAGTGCGGTATACAAGAGGAAAAGCAACAACGATCTATATTCACGTTCGGATCAGCCAGAACGCATTTAGAATGAATAAATACATTATTAATCAAGCATTTACTTTGGAACATGAATCGGTATACGGAAGTAAAGTTAAGTCGTTCACGCTGAATAACAAGTGAGGTGAGAGCGATTTGTGTGTGGTTGCAAACATTTCTTCTATTCACGTCAATGATATCTTTTTGAAAGACTTGGACATCGCCAGTTCAAATACCATTCAGTTGTTATTTGTTTTTATCTGCAAAAGAAATTTGAAACTTCTATTTGGCGACATATTTTTACTGGAAGTAAAAATTATTCAGGGGATACGAGGCTGCTACGAAGTAGTTGCTCGACGTGCTAGAAATAGCTGCTAAATTTCCTTGAAACAACATCCAATATTAAAAAAGAGAAGAAAAACAAGATGGAAGGACAGATTAGACAATGTAGTTGGAGACATACAAAACGATGGGATGGTCTGTCGGGAACATCTTTGATCATAGGTCTACTGTCCCTGACACAAAACCAAACTACATCTCATCAAGACTAACTCTCTCCCTAATTAGTTGGACTTTATGTCAAATAAATCAGTGACACCTTATAGTGTCAAAAACGTTTCAAAGCCCCTCCCCATTTTTTTTGGTTTTGGAGTGTTATATAAGCTAGCAGGTACGTTAATATTGCTGCACAGTGTTTGCATATGAATATTGGTTTCAAATTTTGGTACAAGGCCAAAAATTTCAGGGGAAGGGTAAGTGGATAAGGGATGAAAGGCAAAGTCGAAGTCAGCAGAGTTTAAGCTCAGAACATAAAGACAGATGAAATGCCATTAAGCATTTTGCCCTATGTGCTAATGATTCTACCAGTTTGCCACCCTATCTGCATGTGTGTATTAACAGTTATTTTTCCCTGGCATGCTAGCAATCTTACCAGCTTGCCATCCTATCTGCATGTCTGTGTTAACAGTTATATCTGTGTGCTACATGAAGTTAAAGCTTTCTTAACAAAACTACTTTCATTTCTCATTGTAGTCCATAGCTGATATGCAAAGATGAGTTTATTAGAATTTACTGAGCGACAACTAAATGGTGACCTTGACCTTTATGATGATATTCTCCAGGAAGACTTTGAATGCGAAAAGGATTCTATTAATGAGGTTTGTAAAAAAAAAAAAAGAATCAAGGTCTAACATTGACCCTTTAGCTTTCAGATTACTCAGTCAAATGTAATGCATACTTATTTACAAGCTTTAATTAAGTTATCACTCCTAAGGAGCGTACCAAATCTTGGTCTGTAACGCTCACTAGTGGTTGGGGGACTTTTGGCTTACAGTAAAGCCTTGATAATCCAACCATTTGGTATATTATCAAAAGCCTTCTGGTAGTCCACCCACAATACAGTTAAGTTCCTGTGACTTTCAGCTGTTTTTTACTGGATCATTTTGTTAATTAGTAGCTCCTTCTTTCGTCCAGCTTGCTCAGGTGTTATAATGTTGTTGGCGACACAATGATCCTACAATTAAAGCGTTTAGTCCTCGAAATATATCCCATCATATTTTATTGTCTGTTGTCACTGTTGTGCCAGAAGCTCAATTCCATGCTTATACCATTTAGCTGTTTCAGAAGCAGAAAATTCCCTGCTCCCATTTTCAACACCATCCACATTGTTGAAATTCTCTCTGTGCTGGAAATGAGAGCCATGGCTCGGAAAGTGTGCTAATCTGATGGTGCAAGGTCAGGCAGCACTTCCAGCCCTTCAAGTTCCTCAGATTTGTGCTTGGTTACATTGGCAGTGTGTGCTGGGGCATTGTAATGCTGTAGGAATGCACGTCTTCGATTGACTAGTGCCAGGTAGTGGGCTTTCAAAACATCACATACTCACTGCAGTTGTTGAGCATAAAGGTTAGTGCTCACAGCATGACCTTCTGGGACAAGCTCAAAGTGCAACACCCCTTGAAATTCCACCAAATACACAACATCACCTTCTGTTCAAATGGTCCTTGTTTGACAACAGGTTTTGATGTATGGATGGATTGGCTACCAAGTGGTGTGGTATGAAGCATAAACACACACACACACACACACACAAAAACAATGGGCTTCCACTTAGTTTCTGTTTCCTAAAATTCACTCACAAAGCATGGGTCAGCCTGGGGCTCTACTAGAAAACCTTTACTCAATGGTACCGTGAAATAGGACTGAACCTAAGACCATGTTTCAAAGTAAGAGTCTTAACCATGAAAAATATCTATTCTTCGTTTCAGTTGCAACAAAAATACCAGGAAGCTATGCAGAAGATTGCTACTTTGGAAAATACTGTGAAAGAACGCACTGCTGCAATGGAGATATTGGAGGAGAAAAATACTAACTTGCAAAAGAATATATTGAATCTGTACAAAACTGCATGCTTGACAATCAAGGGGAAAAGTGGTAATATTATTTCTTTAAGAGAGCAGTAAGTCTATTTGGTTTTTGTTTTACTTTTGTTTTTCCATGCTAGCATGTGTTGGGTGGTGACTTATTCTGAGGCAGTGTTTTGCAGTTTGGTGCAATAGGTGCAGAAGTGGGTGTATGGTTAAAAAGCTTGTTTCCCAGCCATATGATTTTGGATTCACTCCAGCTCTGTAGCACCTTGGGCAAGTGTCTTTAACTATAGCCTCAGGCTGACCAAAGCCTTGTTAGTGAATTTGGTAGATGGAAACTGAAAGATGCCCCTCATATATATATATATATAACGTGGCACTCTGTCGGTTATGACGATGAGGGTTCCAGTTAATCCGATCAACGGAACAGCCTGCTCATGAAATTAACATGCAAGTGGCTGAACACTCCACAGACACGTGTACCCTTAACGTAGTTCTCGGGCGTGACACAGAGGGTGACAAGGCTGGCCCTTTGAAATACAGGTACAACGGAAACGGGAAGAAAGAGTGAGAGAAAGTTGTGGTGAAAGAGTACAGCAGGGTTTGCCCCTGCTGGTGCCTCATGGAGCTTTAGGTGTTTTTGCTCAATAAACACTCACAACGCTCAGTCTGGGAATTGAAACCATGATCCTATGACCGCAAGTCCGCTACCCTAACCACTGGGCCATTGCACCTATATATGCGTGGTTGTGGTAAGAAGCTTCACAACCACATGGTTTGGGGTTGAGTCCCACTGTATACCATCTTGGGCAAGTATCTTCTACTATAACCTCAGGCCAACCAAAGCCTTGTGATGCTTGCTTATAAGTATCGATCCTTTGATGTTAAGACAAGGAGGTATATACAGGTGGGCAAAGTAGGTAAATGGTTGCTTAATATGAATGGAATCTTCTTATCATTTCTCTATTTCTTTGTTAAACTTAAGTAATTCATAAGTCAGCTTAGGGATCTGCAGGAGATGCCTAGTTCATTGAGAACCCTGCTTTCTGATTTCTGGAGACTTTGAATGAATGCTTGAGCCACAAGCATTTCATGTTTTTCAGTGGTAACACTGATTGGCCAATTATAATTGGAGCTCAGTACAAGCTCTCTGGCTGGCCAGCATGTAAAACAGACATTAAATGAGTATGAGGATGATGTCAATACAAATCAACGTATGAACTTGTAGAACATGCAACATATGTATTCTTTGTTTCTCACTCTGATAGTTGAAGATGTGATTTTACAATGTAACATTATTTTTTTGATTTCTTGTTCTCTTTCCAGAATAGAGTTCTATGAAAAAGAAAAGTGTTTGAAACAGAGGCAGTCGGGATATTCACATTGGAATTCTCATCATCAGAGACACAAACCTTCTCAAAGAGATCAAAGAGACACCAAAGAAAATGATAGGAGACATTCAAGACAGTCTGATATAAAAAGTCCCCGATATTTTGATAGTAAGTCCAATTCTCACCATTCTGGCTCAAAAGAACGAAGGCATGATGACCGAAGATATGAAGAAACGCACTCGAGTCGTCGAGATTTACAGAAGCCTGAAACAAAAGATAATCGATCATTGGAAAGGAAATCTTCAAGACACTCCAAAACTAGAAGTAATATTTCAGATACAAAAATGGAAAATTCCTCAAGAGAACACAAAAGGGGCAGTAGTAAACATCATTATCAAAAGACACCTTCATCTACACAAAAATTGTCTTCAAGGTCTGAGAATAGAAAATCTCATACTACTCCCCTCAAAGAGAAGCACAATTTATCTAACAACTCCAGTGAGTCTGGTAGTGCCAAGAGACAAGATTCTAAGTTGATTGATTGTCAGCAGTCTGTAGAACGAATCAGTATATCAGCAAAACAGTCTGTAAAATCTGCAGGATCTGATGCAGAGAGCTCTAAATCTTCTCCTGGAAAATTCTCTCCAAGTGACAAACATCACAGTGAAATGTGTGAACTAGTTGTAACTTCTCCAGAATTGACAACTAAGTGTGACAGAAACCACTCGCCTGTTATTTCACCACCAAAGTATAAAACCTCAAAAGTATTCAATAGTCCAGAACCTATAGTTATTAAATGTTTTGGAATATCTAATTTAGAAGATTCTCATTCTCCAATAATTATTCCTTGCTTTTCTAGCAGTGCAACAAACTCGAGAACACAAGACTCAACAAGCAGCGAAGATTCTGATTGTGAGGATGCTGTGCCAAGAAGCAAAACCATTGTTCGTAAACTGTTTTCGCCAAGTAAAACTGAATGTAATCTGTCTATAGAAAATTCAATCCCAGATGACGAACTTGCAGAGAATCACAGTTTGGAGTTTTTGAATGAAATGAAGAAGAAGCTATCACAAGAAATTGCTGCCCATAACAGAAAGCAACAAAATGAAGATTGTGAAGATACAACACAGTTAGTTGATATCTATCAGACTCGTGATGAGGAATATTGTAGTAATGACAGTCTGAGAGAAGATCAGAATTCTCTCAAAACATTTTCTCCTCAGCCACAAAGTGATTTACATGCAGTCACTGAACAGTCAGAAACTGAGTGTGTAGGCTTAGAAAGTGGAGAGATTGTGAGCGATGATGATGGTGATGATAAGAAGAAAGACCAAACTTCCTCATGCAAAATCTCATCTTCACAAATGAAGGTCAGTTCCCACAGCAAAAAACATTTGTCAAAGCATAGCACTAAGCATGGAAGTAAACATTCTTCAAGGAAACATTCCAAAAAGAGAAAGTTTTCGGGAGACGAGACATTAACCAAAATTAGGAATAAACATAATAACAGCTCTTCAAGAACTGAAAACAAAAAACGACGAGAAATTCGGTGAGAATTGAGACCTTTGCCAAAGTTATCTTTAACTCTATCTTATTTAAGTAAAACAAAATTTTATCCTCCTCTTTCTTTTCATCCTGTTTATGATTGTATTTGTATGTTTATGTTATTTACATGTCATTTATACACCACGTCTTCAATCGAAAATACCTCCAAAATTATTCAGTATTTATGTGCGCATGATTAGGAATTTTTAAAATTAAATTTAAATTTTAAAAAAAAGTTAAACATTGATTTCAGTTTTGTGTTACTTTGGTGTCTTATGTTGTTTAACCCTGAGTCAGTCCAGATTGACCAGAATGTTGATGAAAGGTAGCAAAGCCATACTGATTCGTCTTTGCTTAACCCATTAGCATTTAAACCAGCCATATTCTACCTGTTTTGTATTCAAAATGGCTAGATTTGGCCTCTCACACCTACCCTACGATGTCATTAAAAAAATAAACATTCACATCATCAAAATCTTGAAGCTATGAGATAATGCATAATTAATTCAAAACAATGTGACTAAATCATCATCGTCGTTTAACATCCACTTTCCATGTTAGCATGGATTGGACGATTTGACTGAGGACTAGTGGACCAGGAGGCGACACCAGGCTCCGATCTGATTTGGCAGAGTTTCTACAGATGGATTCCTTTCCTAATGCCAACCACTCCGAGAGTGTAGTAGGCGTTTTACGTGCCACCGGCACGAGGGCTAGTCAGGTGGTACTGGCGACGGCCATGCTCGAAATGGTGTATTTTACGTGCCACCTGCACAGGAGCCAGTCCATTAGCACTGGCAACGATCTCACTCGAATGTCTTTTCACGTGTCACTGGCACAAGTGCCAGGGAGGCGACGTTGGTAACGATCAACGGCCACGCTTGAAATGGTGTAAATAAGTATTACATTTGACAGTCATCAGAATGCGAAAGGGTTAAAGTATAATATATAGATATTTACTGTGTGCTCTATGTTGATGTAATCCTTTGCCTCCTTGATTTTATAGTTTCATAACTCTATTCTGTTTATATTGGTCGGACTCCTGCCCTCATCTTGATTGTTATTTTCACTACATTTTGGTTGTTTTACGCTTCACCCTCCTCGTGTTTTGTGTTGAAATCAGTTGTTGTATCAGAATTTCGAATTCGACCCTTTATTTGATCTACAGGGCTACAGAGAATGGAACGAGAACACTGTACTCCTGTAGATCAAATAAAGTGTAAGGACTGAAATTCAAACGCAACGACAGATTTCAACGCAAGACACCCGAAGGAGCCTAGAACATACAACTGCTGAAACATAGTGAAAGTTAGCAGTGATAGGCGTAGGAGTGGCTGTGTGGTAAGTAGCTTGCTTACCAACCACATGGTTCCGGGTTCAGTCCCACTGCATGGCACCTTGGGCAAGTGTCTTCTACTATAGCCTCGGGCCAACCAAAGCCTTGTGAGTGGATTTGGTAGACGGAAACTGAAAGAAGCCCGTCGTATATATGTATGTATATATATATATGTATGTGTGTGTCTGTTTGTCCCCCCAACATCGCTTGACAACCGATGCTGGTGTGTTTACGTCCCTGTAACTTAGCGGTTCGGCAAAAGGAGACCGATAGAATAAGTACTAGGCTTACAAAGAATAAGTCCTGGGGTCGATTTGCTCGACTAAAGGCGGTGCTCCAGCATGGCCACAGTCAAATGACTGAAACAAGTAAAAGAGAGTAAAGAGTCAAGATGAGGTTATCAATCCGATTAATATAAACAGTAGACATAATATAAATTCTCCATCTCAGGAATATAGAATTGTATTCTACCTTGTGCTACGTTTTCAGTTCACGTTTTGTTTCTATGGGATTCATTTTAAGACCTGCTGAGCTATGGGTATCCAGCTCTGTCAGCATGGTTCACAGATTATTTGTGGTCTCAGTGATGACTATGATGTCGTCTGCAAATTTGAGGTGTGTTAGTAGCTTGCCTTTGATATTCATTGCAAAGGCATAACCGAAATGAGGTAATTTGAGAATGAATCTGAGCAAAC
This sequence comes from Octopus bimaculoides, assembly GCF_046866305.1. Classification (NCBI taxonomy): domain Eukaryota; kingdom Metazoa; phylum Mollusca; class Cephalopoda; order Octopoda; family Octopodidae; genus Octopus; species Octopus bimaculoides. Next base: position 7,469,938 of record NC_142948.1, on the reverse strand, counting down.
TGTGATCACAGAAGGCTGAAAGCACTGGATTGGATATACTGCAAGGTTAACAAGTAACAGGTGGACCTGTACAGTTACTTAGTTGTAGCCAAGAGATTGGAAAACACCACCTGGAAGGTCTCCACAAAATGGGAAGACAATTGAAAGGATTTGGGCTGAAATAGAAAAGAGTGATGTAATCAAGAAAGAATTGGATGTGCATTGTGACTGGCAGTATATAATAACTTCTAGTAGCCTGGTCATTAATATATCCCTTAAACATTATCGCGGATACATATTTCCTTCCTTTAAGATCTTATGTGTGTCTTACATTGGTTTCAAATTTCGGCACAAGGCAGCAATTCCTGGGAAGGAGTAAGTCAATTTACATCAACCCGACTGCTCTAAAATATTGATTTTAAATTTTGGCACAAGGCCAGCAATTGGAGGTGGGGTAAGTTGATTACATTGACCCCCCAGTGTTTAAGTGGTATTTATTTTGTTGGCCCCCAAAAGAATGAAAGGTAATGTGGGCCTTGGTGGAATTTGAACCTAGGACATGAAGTCAAATGAAATGCTGCTAAGAGTTTTGCCTGGTGTGCTAATGATTCTGCCAGCTCATCACATTAAATGTGTCTATAATGTTAACATAATTTAGAACAGACAACCAAACTTCACTGGATAAACAGAAATGTCTTTTAATATATTGACTCCCGAGCTACATTTCTCATTTTAATAGCACCACCATGTTTTTTTCACTATATCATGTGTGAGGTATGTATTATATATCATTTATCATTTAATGTCCGTTCTTCCATGCTGGCATGGGTCGGATGGTTTGACCAGGGCTGGTAAGCTGAGGGATTTACCAGACTCCAGCCTGACTTGCCACGATTTCTATGGCTGGATGCCCTTCCTAATGCCAACCACTTGGAGAGTGTAACCAGTGCTTTTACATGCCAGTTGCGTGACACCACTATCCATCACGACAACAATTTCACTTGGCTTGGTGGGTCGTCTACTCCAGCACGGCATATTGTCAAAGGTCTCAATCGTTTGTCATTGCCTGTGAGGCCCAACATTCGAAAGGTGTTTTACGTGCCACCAGCATCAGCTATATGGATTTTTACTCACTAGCCACTGGTGGGTTGTTTGGTATCTTCTGTTTTCATTATTATGTTTTTTGTTTTATTTATTTCATTTTACCACATTGCATGGTGAAACTCCGTATGATATAAATGAAAAAATTTATAAAATTTGTTTTCACCCATGTTGTGTGTGTGTATACTTTTATTTGTCATTTGATGATAGCCAGGGATTTTCAGTCGAAGAAATCAACCCCAAGAATTATTCTTTGTAAGCCTAGTACTTATTCTATCAGCCTCTTTTGCCAAACCGCTAAGTTACAAGGACGTAAACACACCAACATTAGTGATGAACGACTCTTGGAAAGTGTTATCAAACTATGGAAGGAAAGCTGTGTGTTGGAAGAAATAAATTCCGTTCAACGGTGGGAAAACAGTTTTCATTTTTTCCTTAATTATGAAGCTCAGTTTAAAAGAGAATACAGTTCAGGTCACCCTTTCCTGAAAAAAAAGTCAACAACCAAACTGTAACCAACATTTATCATAAACCAAAAGACTTGAAGCAATATCGTGTTTAGTTCATGCTACCTGAACACATCAAAAGAAATATTCCCTTTAATTTAGTGAAAAGGATTTGTACAATAGTGTCTGATGGAAATACTTTGGACCTCTGTCATCAAGACCTCAGAACAACACTGAGAGACACTATCCACCCTCACTTACAGATGATGGAATTAAACATGCCAAAAAAAAAAAAAAAAACAATGAAAAATCTTGCATCCTTAAGTCATCTACACGGAAAAGGCCTGACAGAAAAAGAAATAGATTATATCACCTACCTAAAATATACAAGAGCCAGATAATTACTGAAGCCTGCAAACAATCAGCAGGTACATACATAAATATCCTAGCACCAGAACATTTTGAGTTGAGACCCATTATAACTGTCCCAGAATGTAAAACCCACTGCCTAAGCAACTTTCTAGACATCCTACTGAAACCCTTGTTGAAATACATGGAAAGTTTCATGAGAGACAATCTAGATATGCCAAACCACTTGCCAAAATCAACTAATGAAAAGACACTAATGGTTTCCTTCAATGTTATTAATCTTTAAACCAAAATTCCACATGATTATGGAATAGAAGCAATAAAATTCTGGCTGGAAAAGTACCCCGAAGAACTTCGAGAAACAAAACCAAACACCACACCTCATCTTAAAATACTACCAGATATATCAACTAACAACCCTAGAAACGATGAGGCATACAATACCAATGTACAAAATCTACCAATGCCTTCTATGGATCTAGAAATGAACTACATTCTTAAAACACAAATCCATCAAATGTAAAAAGCAACCCAAATCGTTTACTGGTAAATACAAAGCTATACACAACAACCATGAAACCAATGGTTGAAAAATGTGGACGTCCAAACTGTGGAACATGCCCCAACCTACTGGAAGGCTCAGAATTCCACTTCAAACAAGGAGAGAGGTTCACATTTAAGAGCAACTTCACTTGTACATTTGAGAATTTAATTTGTTATAACTTGTTCAGATTGTGGACACAACTATATCGGACAGAAAAGTATGTTACTTAGATGGAGAACCACACTGCATAAGGAAGAGATCGGTTTCCCAAAATATAGACAGGTACCTTTCAATGAACACAGATAGATGTGCAAGGAATCTCCAACCAAATTTCAGTTTTCCCCATCTACCAGTGCAAAGAAACAATTACTGTACAAGAATATTTAAATAAAGAAAATTTATTTATCGAAAAATACAGAACATGCCTAAATATGAACACAATCAACTGTGGTCTCAGTATATTTTAAATCATGATCACATATCATTCACTGTACATATTTCATCTCCCTACTTTAGCTCATGAGTTTTTGTTATGTTCATTTTATCCCACCCAAAATATGAGCAATTACACTCCGTCCCAAATAATAGCTACCACCAGTTACCTCCCCTTAAATTTTTGCACTTGTTGATTCATTCACAAACTTTCATACAAAAACATGGGCTGAAAAGTTCTTAAGAAAATATGAAATCACAATTTCATTGTTGTGATTAGCGAAAGTGAAACCTGTAGACAACCACAATACTCTTTCATTTAAAATATATTAAAACTATGTAAATTGTGTGCATTTTCCCTCTTTTATTATGTATATATATATTTTTGCATTACAACTCACCAAAAGGGGATAATCGAAATTCTCTTCCTCTGTTTTCTTATATAATTTAAACACGCTACAGGCTTCTTTCAGTTTCCGTCTACTAAATCCACTGACAAAGCTTTGGTTGCCCTGGGGCTATAGTAGAAGACACTTGCCGAAGGTGCCATGCAGGACTGAACCCAAATCCTTGTGGCTGGTAAGCAAACTTCTTACCACACAGCCATGCTTGTGCCTATATACAAACACACAGGGTTATAGTGTCTGGTGTGAATAGATATTATTCATGGCTAAACTAAAAATTGGTGCAATTGTCATTGATTGGAAAGGAATAGTATTTTATAAGATTTCCATTTTAGAAGTCACTGTTATAAATATTACTGGAATTTTCATGAAGTGCTGTGACAAAAATCACAATATCTTTATACTTTACTGAATGCCTTTTATAGTTATTTATTTCAATTATAAATTTATCTGGTATTGATTGATTATTGGAATATAGATATGTAACTAGTATTTATTTTACAGTAGTAGCTGAACTCAAGAAATAGATAAGGCAATGAATTAGAGATTTATTAAAAGAGGAAAAAATTAATCCTATCTGTCTACATTTTTTTGGTCTGTTTGACTAGAATATCAAATCAAAGATAAAGCATACAATGGTTACATCTGTAAGCTTAAGCATATACACACATACAAAGACATACATACACGTATATAGACATGCAGGTAAAAATAAAAACAAATTGATACTACTATATACATATATATACATACTACTATATACATACAACTACATACAAACATACATAGGAGAGAGAGGGGGGAGTGTATTTTATAATTAGATGCTTGGACTGTCATTCAAATTTATTTTGTTTGTTTAACTTTGAGAAATATCTTATTCTGTATATACTGTGAGAAAATACTTTGTACATGGCGAGTATGAGAAAATGAAATGAGATCAATTTACAAATAAAAACAAGAAAAATATATTCTTGACTATAAAACGTTTTTCTTAAAAACATAATAAGAAAGAGAAATAAAGATATGTTCAAAGAGTGTGTGTATGTGTTAAAACATGAATGATTAGATATATTTTTCGTGTGGAATTTATAACTTGTTTGAAGGAAATTTTGAAGACATCAGCTATGAATTAATACAAGTTATTGAAGAAAAGAAGTGATATTTAATGTCTTAAAATAGTAATAATTTTATGTAGGAGATGTAACAAGTTTGTAATTAGTGAAGTTGGTTGAATGCAGTGTCACAAAAACAATGCTGTTTGTTAAAATGTATAAATTTCAAAGCAGGGTATATTGTAAACTTTAATGGTTTGAATAGATTTATTGTTGAAGAGGAGTAAATATTTTAAAGAAACAAATATATATGTTTATATATTATAACATATGTAAATATATATTTTATGTTTGTTAAAATATATAAATTTCAAACAGGCATATATTGTACGATTTAATTACTTATATAGATTTCTGTTTTAAGATGATTAATATTATAAGGAAACATTTGTTAAAAGATATGTTAAAGTATATAAATATATATATTCATATATATTTTTTAAAGAGTGAAACAAATTTGAAAGGGGAATATATTGTATGCTTTGATGGTCTTTTTCAATACCTAAACCCTTAATAGTAACCTTCTGAGCAACTTATGAATTAGCGTTAGACTACTGAATGGAATCCTCCAACTACCTAGATTTCTATTTGAAGGTTAATGTTTAAAGAAACATAATGTATGATTAATGATAAAATATTATGACAAATGATTTGTGCCAGTGAAAGTTGTCTATAAAGAGGTTTCTTTCAAGAACTGTTTTTCTGTAGTGGAATATGTTAAATTAGTTGCAAACAAAGAAAAATTGCTGGCTTGGCTTTGATAATTGGTATTTGTGTTGGATTTATTTGAATGAATATTATTCATAGCTTCTTTGACAGTTGCAAATATTTTTGGTTCATTCCATTCAGTGGATTCTGGATTCCTTCTGTCGTGTTCTTCAATGATTTGTCGAGTAGCTGAGTCCCATTTTCCTATTTGCCTGTTGTTCTTTGTGTTTCGTTCAAGAACAGGAAGAGATATTACATGACGTCCAACTGATCTTCGTTTATATATTATCTGTTCCGATTCACATTTCACAAAAGTCCTGCTGGATATTCTGTAGAAATTCTCTTTAAAATGACCTTCTAAAGAATTACATGTTGTTTGGTTGTTGTCAAGGTGATTAACCCATTCCGGTTGTCTTTTATGTTCCCAGTTCAGATAATTGTCACTGCTTGGTTCCTGGTAGTCTTCTGTTGTTAGTATGGAATCGGAGTCAACTACTTGCTTATCCAGCCGTTGCATGTCATGGATCAATTGTAGAGTGTTAGTCTGTGCTTTCTTTTGCCATGGATGGCTGATGTTTAGGTCTATCGATGCTATGATATGGATAAGGGTCGACGCACGATGGAAAAGCATTGCTAACATCTGGCAAACAAGTATCAACCCAAACACTATTACAAATATAACTGAGAGAGGTCGAACTTTATCGTAAGTAACATCTTTGAAATTACAAGAGATCAAGAATGTCAACTTGTCGTTAGAAAGGCTGCTATTCTCAAGAGACAATACCAACAAGACGAAAGACATGTTAGTTAACAGGTACAATGTGGCCAGTTTATTCCGAAGTCTTTCCAGGCTGGATTTTTTTTGCTTCTGGGCTTCAGGATTACTTTTTAAAGGTAGTAGATATTTGCAAATGAAGTCCTTCCAAAACTTTGACTCTTGTAGTGAGATGTGAGCTATTTCACTTTGGCCGAGTACTTCATCATCACACCAGTGATTTGGATTGACAGTAATGTTAGGGTGGGCATTATTTTCAGTACCTTGGCAAAAAGGAAACAAAAAAAATAATTAAAAATAAATTATAAATATTTATTATATAAATTTAGTAATTTAGCCATGTCATCTTCATTGTTTTAACTTCTATTTTTCAATGCTTGTATGGGTCAGTTGAGTCTACATTGTGGAAGAGTTTTGTATAGCTGGATACCCTACCTGATGACAAACCTCATATTTCCAAGCAAGGTTATAGCTATCAGGTGATGTCAAGATAAGGAGACACAAGCATGTGCATGCACACACACACTGTGCTTCTTTCAGTTTCCATTTAGCAAATCCACTTACAAGGCTATAGTGGAAGATATCTGCCCAAGGTTCCATGCAGCAGAACTGATCTGTAACTATGTCGTTGGGAAACAAACTTCGAATAACCAAAGTGAATGCAGCTTGCTAAGAAATAGGAATTTCAGAAAACTGATGATGTTGCCTCTAGAAATAGCAGCTAAATTTACCTCGAACAACACCATGTCTTCTTAAAAATGACAGGACACATTGAACAATGTAGTCCTTGGTATACTTACAAAGAAGAGTTGGACAGGACTAGAATATGTATCATCATAGATCTGATCAGTCAAAGTTTGCCTGGGGGTAAACAACAATAGCCCCGCAATCTATATGGAATGTTGCTTCTCAAATCCCCTTAATTTTCAAGGATCTTAGAGAGAAAAGGTAGTGTCAAGGGCAAACAAAACTTGAACTCGGAAACATGTAGTATTGAAATATGGCTTCTTTACCCACTGTTCGAATCTTACATACAGTCTTGAAGTTAATTAACCCGTTTACTGAGGAAATCAGATATGTCCACTCAAAATTTCATTATCCTTAACTGTAGAAAGCACTTTTATACACCAGTCTACTTTTTGTTGAGGAATGTCATATTTGGAACTATTTTTTGTCAGTGCAGCTCCTATCAAACCGTCCAATCCATGCCAGCATGGAAAAGGGACATTAAATGATGATTATGTCAAGTTTATTAAAACAAATCTATTTTTTGGTAGATATTTAACATTATTACTGGAATAACCATGACATTTAATTTCGGAGATAAAGGATTAACAAAGGAAAAATCCGTTAAGTTACATACCAATTTCTTGAAAGCCAACCGACTCCAATGTGCAAGATGGCCTTTCATGATTTTGTTGGTTTGTAAGTTTGTTTAGTTTGGATTCTAGTTCTTGGATGCGTGTCAAAATTTCTTGATGTTGAACATCGCATTGTTCTGGTGTGGATTTCTGGAAACATTTTCGAATGGCGTTGATGAAGCTGTGGACAGGACATAAATAAGCTTTTGAAATATAAGCATTGTTTCAAAGTCCATTGTTTCATGCTTGCATGAAGAAGATGGAATTCATTTAAGCAGATTTTCTATGGCCAAATGTCCTTCCTGAAGGCCAGAAATGTTCATTACAGAAGATTAGGTTGTTACACATCACTATGCTGCTGGTAAAAATGTTTGTTAATCAAACACTTACCTTTATAAATTGTTCAAAATGAAAGTCTGTTGCATTGTCTAGATGTTGAAAGAGACAGAAACACACACATACATACAAAAAGTTGGCTCAAATATCTTGCGATATTTGAGCCAACATCTTAATAATGATTAAGTAAATAAACTTTTCTTGCTAATGATTCTGCTTGCTTACCAACTACATGGTCCCAGGTTCAGTCCCACTGTGTGGCACCTTGGGCAAGTGTCTTCTCCTATAGCTTCAGGCCGACCAAAGCTTTGTGAGTGGATTTGGTAGACGGAAACTGGAAGAAGCCCATCATATATATATATATGTCTGTGCTTGTCCCACCAGCATCATTTGACAACCGATGCTGGTGTGTTTATGTCCCTGTAACCTAGCGGTTCAGCAAAAGACACCAATAGAATAAGCTCTGGAGTCAATTTGCTCGACTATAAAGGTGGTGCTCCTTCATGGCCGCAGTCAAATGACTGAAACAAGTAAAAGAGTAAAAGAATATACCTGTTGAAATACACTAACTTTCTTTCAATTAATTTTGAAGATAATGAATTTAGTAAAATAATTTTGTCATTATTAACCTGGTGTTTGGGGCATTAATTAAACTAATGGAAGCTTTTAATTTAGATCACTTTAAAGCCTGAAGTTTCTATCAGAATCAGGGGTGCTCTCAGGTGTATTGGTAACCAAAGGATTAATTATAACTTTTTAGATTAAAAAATAAAATGTACCTTTGAAATTTCTTTCGAATTGTGTTACTCACTGGAGAAAGTGCTGAGAAAGAAACTCCACTCGAAGACACTTCATGGTTGCCATCAGCTGAAAGTACTTGCAAGTTTTGTTGCACCACTTCACGAGTACCCCAGGATACAATATGCAAATTTCCCATGGCATAGATTACCAAAATGATGGACATGGTTGGTACTGCCAAAAGGAACACAAGCCCTCCAAAGATAGCTGAAAACTCTTGCGGATGCAGTAGTGCAGCGGAAACAAATGCCATGAAGACCAAAGTTGCAAATATTGTTGTTGTTGAACAGAACAAGGAACCAGCAATTTCCAGACAGAGTCCTGCTAAGACAGTCATCATGACAACGGTGTAGATCATTGTTAAAATTATTGCAAAGTTCAGCTGAAAGGAGAAGAGGGAACAGTAATGTACTCATTGCATCCATTGTCATTGAATGTCCACTTTTCCATGCTTGCATGGGTCAGACAAAATATATTGATGCAGATATGGTTGATTTTAATGCAAAATGGTTAAATAAGTCATTTGTTAGATCCTGTTGTCATTTCATTCTAACACTGAGTGAAATGACAGTAGAATCTATTTAAATGATTACACAATATTTCACCAATGTACTACAAGTGTAAAAACTTGTCAAAACAATTGTAATGATTTTTAAGTAAAGACTCATTTGTTCCATTTTCTGTCATTTATCTACGTATATGAACTCTACAGATACTATGGAATTCCTCATGCATATCCAGTGGCAGGACCAGTTTCCACTGTATGATGACATCAGGTAGCAAGTAACTGTAGACGAGATTTGCAGAGCATGCAAGGTTTTTACCTAAATTGTGTTTAACTGTATTTTGATGCTAGTGCGACTCACCTGCATCATCATCTGGCACAAGATTACCTCCTCTCAAAGATTCTTTGTTTTGCCAAGTTACTTAGTGACCCTGCCAGTGCAGGTGCCG
>NC_142948.1:7383119-7453119 GCF_046866305.1 Octopus bimaculoides | reverse complement strand
TTAGTTATTTTACTAAATTCTTTGTTATATTTAAAATTAATTGACAGAAACACAGAGCATCTCAACAGAAATATGGTAACAAAAGGGGTTAAACCTGTATAGAAGCAAGGAGAAGAGTGCAGTGAACTGAAAGGTTGCCCTCAGTGGCACACACACTAGCTGCACCACTGCACTGTACCACACACCTGCAACTGTGACTATAAGGTTGTTTAAGGTAAAATAGTTAAATAATTGTTACATACCTCAGAGCTGAATCCATGACGCTCATTAATTGCTTAACAAAATAATTGATCTGGCCATCTTTGTCAAAGGCATCATCTATTATAAGGTGAGCTGTAAGAACAACATGTAAAAGGAAATTGGAGTTTTTTGTTTAATCGTTAAATGGGAGAGGACATCAATTGATGTTTCATTAGAGAAAAATATCATTAATTGAGGTTTAAACATTTTTTAATGGATACATTAGAAAAATGAATATTTGACCACTATTTTTGATAACATTAACGTTTTTATTTTTCTTGTCTTTGGTCAGTAAGCGTTGTTTCCTATTTGAAATCAAAGGAAATGACTATTACGTTCTTCAGACTTTGCTTTTGTGACATGAACATCAATGTTGTGAAACTGACCTATTTTCCATTAGATTTGAGATGGATTCAGTGCTGAATTACTGAAGCAGAATGATTGAAGTAAATATTCTGCTCAATACGACTGATTTGCTTGTCAGTTGCTTTAGCCTAACCATTTGAGCATGTCCCTTAGTGGCAGACAATGTGTGCATCTCTGATTATAAGCAGGAGTTGTAAGGGAGCATCACAGCCATGTGTTGAAAGGGATTCTTAGGGGTCTGAATAAATGTAAAAAAAACAACAAAGTTTGAAGGAACTATTAGCCACTTTTCAGACTTTCCAGGGGTAAGCAAATAAGAAATAACAGTTACCACCCAAGGACAAAAATCATGTTACACAGTGTAATAGGGTCACTCATTTTATTGTGCAAGAGACTAACAATTACCATAGTTTCTTGTACGTATTTAAGGTGAAAGTAAGCATATTTTTTGTTTTTTACTCACTTAGCACATACATCAGTGCAACAGTTTCCTACTATTTAAGGGCTCACTCATCAGTCAAAAAAGCATGAGTGAGAAAGAGAGAGAAAAAACGTGAGTGAGAAAGAGAGAGAGAGCAGAGAGAAAGAGTGTGAATAAAAAGAGAAAGGGCAAGAAAGAGCGCATGCGAAAGTGGATGAGAAAGAGAAAAAAACACGTGAAAGCCCTTAAAAGTAACGCAATAATTGTCACCTTCAAATGTATAATAGTCTGGATCAACAAGGTCAAAATACAGTCGTGCATGGCGGCGAGCACACTGATCAATGTCCAATCTGTGATAAAAACAGAAGAATTTAATTATAAGAATTAGTGTGAAAATAAGAAACAGAATGGAAACAGATCTGTTCTGGTTAAAACCAGTGGAGCAGCGGATCTGGTAAGACAATAGACAAAATGTCTGGCCATAATCAGTAGCATCTCTTTAATTTAGTACTTAAATCATGCTGAGGTCGATTTTGTCGTGTATTCCTCCAGGCACGGCGAAAATAAATAGGTAACAATAATATGCACATGTTTGCACGTTGGCGTCACCAAAATTGCAACGACTTATTTGTAGCAAATAAATGACATCAGAAGAATATTATCAATTGATTAAACCCTTTATTTTCATCTTTACAATGTAAGCTAACTATAGAAGGGGAAAATATTTTCCCCTTCTATAGTTAGCTAAGTAAATTCTTCCTAGTAACGCCACACTGGTTGTTGTTCGTACCATTGATAACTTCAACTAAATATTTCCGATCTTCTCCATGTAAGCGTGTACATTATTATTATTATTATTTCTCAACTAAATATCGTGTACCTTGTTTTACCATTAACTTGCGTTAATATCCGTATAATAGTATAATATATTACTAGGCTATGATGCTTTATTTACTTTTTATATTTACTTTCTTCGCTTTATATTAGTATGTTATCAGTTTTTTCCTTAAGGAGAAATTTTTTTATATTTGATGAACTCTCTTGATTCTCTCCCTCCCTCCACTTTTGAAGTAGCATTTAGCTTTCGACTTTAGCTTACTTTACTGTGATCTATTTTGCCCCCCCCCCCATTTTAATCATTTAATTTAAACCTTTAGTATAGCGTTTACAGCCCCCTCCCTTTATAACTCGTAAGTTACCTCATCATTTCGCATTTGTCTTGCTTCTATATGTTGGTTCCCTGATGATAAATATATGTGGAATTCCAGCAGCTCTTACTTCTTTGGAGTAGAGTACACATATATTTTGAAACATATGTAGGAATTAAAGGAACTTTTATTTATATGTGTTTTGCTCCATTTATTGTTATTATTCATATATATATATTGTATATAATTAAAAGTATTTCTCTTTGATAACCCTTGTACATATATTTCCATTATAAATATTTTTAAAATATTTAAAAATAAATATCTAACAATTCCTCGACAACTGAAATCTAAAATCGTCTTTAATACACACATGCGCGCGCGTACTTGTATTTGTGTTGGACATCCTTATAATTTCAAATGAGGCTCACCTGAAGATCGACTTCAGAAGTTTCATCATCTCGATCTCACTTTCATGCCACAGAGTAACACAGACAAAAATCCTTGGTTTCATTACATCAGCCAGACCTAAATTAATAGAAGCGCTTTCTGTACTGGGGTAAGAACTCCGCGAATAATTTCGAATCTGTCGATAAATGAAGCTTTATTATTATAACAGCATGAACAAAATGGCGGTAACACTTTCTGCTTTTCGTTACTTTTAAAAAGAGTGAAGTGCGAATTTATTTTTGGTTCAAAGTTGGATAAAAATCGTTTTTATGAAATATGTATGACGAGATGTAATTGACTGACCGTGTAATCTGTACAGAAGGCTTATGGCCCAGTGGTTAGGGCATTTATTTCTTTATTGCCGACAGGGGGCTAACATAGAGGTGACAAAAGGATTAAGTCGATTACATCGACCCCGAAAGAATGAAAGGCAAAGTCGACCTTGGTGGAATTTGAACTCAGAACAAATACCGCTAAGCATTTCGCCCGGTGTGCTAACGATTCTGCCAGTTCGCCGCCCTCCCAGTGGTTACGGTATTGCACTCGCGATTCCAAGATCGTGGTTTCGATTCACGGTCGGCATGTTGTGTTCTTGAGCAAGACATTTCATTTTGCTTCAGTCCACTGATTTGTAAATGAGTAACCCCGCGAAGGACTGGCGTCTCATTCAGGTGGAATGTTGTGATCTTCAATAAACACAGGATTTGTATGTACACACATACATAGAATTATATATATGTATATATATCTTATTCATTTACTTTACCCTATTACCAATTATATTCTAACCGATCCGTTAACCCTTCACCCACACAAAATAATAACTCCTTAGTCTGCTTGCATGAACAGAAAGATCAGCATGCGATATCTTAATGTATATCTTTTTCTCTGATAAAATTTTGCTCATAACATATAAATACAAATTTATAGCATAAATTTGTAATTTTCCTATTGAGCACTAATGGAAACGGGTGTAAGAAGTAAAGATGACCAATTTTTAAATAATAAATAATTATCTTAACTCTCCATTTTCTTTCCTTCATTTAACTGAACATTAACAGACAGTTCGTCGCAGGGTTACTCATATACAGCAGAACAGTCTGGCACAAAGGATCTCCCGCTCCGGGAATCGAACCCACGATCTTACGGTCGTGAGTGGAACACCCTAACCACTAAGCCAGTCGCATTCACTTTAGTCTTTCCAAATCATTCGAATGTTAGCTTAAAGACTTCTCTTGGAAGTTCGAGAACAATTAAGTAGAAAACATTAAGAAGATCAATAACTATTCCAGAATACAACTCAATAATAAGGATAGTTCGGGTAATCCATAATGTTTATAAGAAAGTTAGAATGTATTAATCGATGTATCATCAATCATTTGTATAAACGAACAATTCTTACTCTTGATTCGATTGATTTGAATCGAAAATCGTTCCGTCGTTTGTTGAGAAACAGGAATTGTTCCAAGTTGATGGCACAATACATTGGTTTGACAAACAACCTGGAAAACAAACATCAACAGCAACAGATCATTGCTTTTGTTTACCGGCGGGAAAAAAAACCCGCCCAAAACAATAAAACTATTTATACTGAACAAATGTGATGTAACCAGTGGTGTAGCTAATGGGGGAGCAAGGGGAGCGACCGCATCCCACCAAGGACATTTAAAAAAAAACTCTTTAATTAACTATATCAGTAGTTGTAAGCTTCATACATAATGAGATCTTTACTGAAACAGAGAGAGGGTGGGGGGAGAGAGAGAGAATTACGATAGGCTTCTAGTTTCCGACTACCAAATCCACTCACAAGGCTTTGGTCGGCTCGAGGCGATAGAAGACTCTTGCCCAAGTTGCCTCGCGGTGGGACTGAACGCAGAGCCATGTGGTTAGGAAGCAAGCTCCTTACCACACCCATAAGTACTTGTACATAACAATGAATTAGAGCAGATTATAAGAGGTTCTGGACTAACAATGTCTAGAAAATCGATGCTGTACCTGTATCAATATTTTGTTATTCCTCTGAGACATCGTGTACTTACTCGTTATAAGCTAACTACGTCATCAACCTATTGACAAAAGCTAAGTTCCAAAGTCTTTATGTCCCGTTCTCTATTAGTCTTCTGTTATAATAAGTATTTTCGTCTAGAATACGTCAGAAGAATATTATATCAACTCCAGTACTTAAGACTGGATGGAAATCGATAAAAAGGCAGTTGATTGCATTAATTTCGTCCGACGTTTTAGCCATTCTGCCAGTTTACTGTACGTGGACAAGTTTCTGAATCTTTGGCTCCCTATCCCGATTGAAAACTAAAATTGCAGGGTTTGTGCACCCCATCTTTGTTGGCAGTGGTCAATTCACAGACTCTCCACGTCATCTCCACTCCGTTGACTATGGTCAGTTTACTGCTTCTCTAAGTCCCCACTCTGTTGACTGTGGTCAATTCACAGGCTGACTACGCCCAGCCTCTTGTTGACAATCGTCAACTTACAGGCTCTTTGCGTGCACTCCCTGTCGATAATGGTCAACATACAGGGTTTCTATGTTCCCCACCTTGCTGCCAATGGTCAGCTTAGTCTCTACATCAACTCCCTGTTGACAGTGGTCAACTTACAAGCTCATTACACCCTCCTCTTTGTTGACAATGATCAAATTACAAGGTCTCTAAGGCTATTCCCTGTTGAGTGTTCAAATTACAAGTCAATGTCTTCCCCCAGTTGACAAATTCCCTCTTTTGACGGTGGTCATGTTACATCAAGTATGCCAAACATTCGGCCTTTTTCAAACACGAGTTCAGCCCGCGTGTGGCGTAAGCTAGAGCTTTAAAAACGGAGAACCCAAAAGCTTTTTAAAACGAAAAATAATCAATAATAATTTAATAAAAATACGATTTGAAGGTTTTGAAAGATTTTTTCACTGCTCTTACTACCAAGTCGAACGACCACGCAAATGCTCCTTCAATCTGTTATGTTTGTAATTAAATTTGACCACAGTCAGCAGAGGAAGTGGATGAACAGATCCTATAACACACGCGTTTCAAAATGCAGTCTCTAAGATACAAACTATAACAAGAATTACAAGAAGAACGTAGTGGAGAATCTTACTTTTCAGATGATGCCAGTCTCTCTGTCTTGGACCTAAAGATTTGGTTTGCAACAATCAATAACGATATTACCCAAATGACTCCCAAGAGTATGTGTTCTTTCTCAACGCTGCATTCCATGTACTCGCTCCAATAACTAGTCTGAATCCATTGAAAAGTTCCCAGTATATTTGTCCATTGCAATTTATTTATTTTGATAGCAGACAAAATAATCATTGCCAGAGGTGTCAACACTGCTAATGGTAAGACAAAGCAAGGAATCTGGCAAAGTATTCTACAAGCTAACTTAACGCATTGATAGCACAAAAAGCTCGAGAGTAGATTGATCAGAGCAGTTATGAGGGGTTCGTCACGATCGCCAGAGTTTTTCAAGTTTAACAAACCACCTAGACAACCATCAGCGATTTTCCTACGATAGAAAAGTATTTTAAAACAGTCTCCATCTTTTCCACCCACGGTGAACACAACTAAGAGGAAACTGAGGATGGCTTTCCAGATTGTTACAATTAGGTACGTCCTTGTACGAGTTTTTTGCAAGTTTTTCCTTAAAACCGACAGCTTTTTCAGGATATTACTTGATGGCTTTACGGCAAGATAATTATCCCACCACTGGAACGATATGAAAATTAGAGACAGTGGTAAGATTAAATTCAAATAACACAAACGGCCATCATTTACAGGGCGTACAAGAACCCAGTAGAATATAATGCTCGATTGTCCAAAAATGGCCAACCAATCGAAGAGCTGGATTATAGGTTTTTGTTGCTTCTGTTCCATGACTTTAAAAACACTTGGTAAAATACCAATTCCCTCCAAAACAAGTAATGCTTGGGTTACTTCCAATTGTGGTAAGGCCAAATACGCCAGCACAAACAAACCAGTCGAATGAAAGCTTTCTACAGCCATCACCTAAAATGATAGAAATATGTACAATATTATTTGAAAGAATAAGAAATATTGGTTTTAGTTTCAGCTGAACAGAAGACAACAGAAAGAAAAATTATTGAAGATCAAACAAAACAAAAATAATGGTAGCGATATGTGTTCAAATATCTAAACAAAACTTGCGATATAACGGCTTAGAAATCGGTAGCACTTCAAGATATCACCATTATTCCGAATGAAACCACTCTAAGATATTACGGGTATTTCATTTAAAAAAAATTATCAAGAGCCATTATAGGCTCTCTTAGATTCACACAACTGGATGACGAATGATGTTTAAATTGAATTGCTTCAACTTAAATTTGCATGGTTGATATTTACACTGAATTGTTAAACAGGGAAGCAGAGAACGGAGGAAATGAAAGAGTTCACCGTAGACTATGTTGATGGTGGACTGTAGGAATGTTTGAACAAAACTGCTTAGTAATTAATAAAAGGAATGCAGAGAGAGGGTTTGAATCAAACAAATGTATAACCTGGCTGTTCAGAAGAACGAAAGTTACAGCAATAGGAAAGAAAATAAGATATAACCTCACTGTAGCCACTTATACAGAATATAATGTTAATATTTATAAGAATGAAAAAGATCTTCACCTCAAAATACAACTTAAAATTGAGGCTAGTTAACTGTTATATCATACCAGTTGCCCTTTACTGAGCAGAAAGTTGGATAATGTACAGAGCAATGGAAAAGAAGATAAATGCTTTTGAAATGTGTGTCTTTCGTAGATTGGGTAGAATAAGTTGAAAAGATAGGACAAAAAGTGCTGTAGTACTAGAAAAGATGAAAGTTCAAAGACACTTATTGTCGAGAATCAAGTCCACTAAGCTATCGTATTTTAGACATACGATGCGTCACGAGTCGTTGCCCAAGACTACACTGACAGGAAGCGTCAAGGGGAAGAGATCAAGACGTTTCTGAACTGAATACATCAAAGAATGAACTGGAAACAAGATCCTAGCTGATTGTGTGTATGACAGCACAACACAGAAGGAACTAGAAAGTCTTGAAAGTCTTAGCAAGCCAATACTTGAAGACAGAGAAGGCACGTAGCTGATGATGAATATAAAGATAACACTCCATTTTGGACAAATGGCTTGCAAAAGACCTCACCCCACCTCCGACATCAAATTGAAAATATAATAAATGTTACTCACCCAAAGAAATGTATTCGTTTTTATTGGTTGAGTATTCTTAAAAATAAAACGTTGAATGAGAGATAATGAAGCTTGAATATAAGGCATGGATATACATAAAAACAATGCCCAAATATATGTAACTTCCGTGTAGGATTTCGTGCTGTTGTTTATGATGGTGGTATTGACTAAAAGCACTTCTTTGCAGTTTTGGTTGCCGCTATGAGTCTTTATGTTTAAATGGTGGTTGATTTGAACGAGAGTCAGTTTGTTCAGAAAACCTAAGAATAGCACTAACAAGCAGAGAAGACATGTAAAAAGTAACTTAAATATGATTTTAAGATATTCTACACTGGAACTAGGTGTGGTCTCCATTTCCACATTGCGTGACTCGAAAACATCCCAAACGACAGGACAAATTCTGAAACGAGAAATTACAAGATTAACAATAAGGGACCACAGATATAAAAGCACATAGTTCCACGGTGGGTCCCTAGTGGAAGTATATGTTTATGTAGAATATAAAAGGCGTGGCTATGTGGTAAGAAGCTCACTTCCCAATCACTTGGTCTTGGGTTCAGTGTTGCGTGACACATTGGGCAAGTATCTTCTACTATAGCCTCGGATCGACCAAGGCCTTGTGAGTGGATTTGGTTGACGGAAACTGAAAGAAGCCCGTCGTGTGTGTGTGTGTATGTATGGGGGATGTCTGTGTCTCTCGCCATCGCTTTACAACCGATGTTTGTGTGTTTACATTCCCGTAACTTGGCGGTTCGGCAAAAGAGAAGACCAGTAAAATAAATTACAGTCTTAAGAAAGAAAGAAAAAAAACTACTGAGGTCGATTCACTCGTCTAAAGATTCTTCAAGCCAGTGCCCTAGCATGGCCGCAGTGTAATGACTGAAACTTTAGCGGAATCGAGTCTGCCTCAAGCAATCAGACCAGATTTCCGATTTAAGGATAACTAATCAGTTTTAGAGGCCCTGAAAACGTCGTGGGCTCTGCACCTTTCTGCCCCTTACAATACAATTTAAGCCCTTTTAAAAAACCTGGTTGAGGCCGCCCTTGTTTCTGTGATGTGTTTTGAAGTAATCTAAATTTAGGTTTTCCATAAAAGTTTCATGTTAATCTTTACTTCAAACAAGGTGGTGAGATGGCAGAATCGTTAGGACGCCAGACAAAATGCTTAGCAGCATTTCGTCCGTCTTTACGTTCTGAGTTCAAATTCTGCCGAGGTCGACTTCGCTTTTTATTCTTTCGAGGTCGATAAAATAAGTAACAGAAGAGCACTAGTGTCGATGTAATCGATATAGCTTCTCCCTCGGAATTGCTGACCCTGTACCAAAATTTGAATTCAATATATACTTCAAGACCCAGCTTAATAAAAACATTACTATACAGGGTGGCCCAAAAGTAGGTTTACAGTTATTCAACTATCTCTTTCGCATTCATATATTAACAGTTTAGATCTTAATTATAAAAAAATATGAAACCATTACTCAGCAAGATGGAGCACCTCCACATAATGCGTTGACAGTACGAGACTACCTTAACCAAGCCTTTCCACAGCGTTGGTTTGGAAGACAGGGCAGTATCGAATGGCCACCGCGTTCACCTGACCTGACACCAATGGATTTCTTTTTGGGGGATGTTGTAACGAACAAGGTTTATGAGAAGAATCCTAAAACAGTAAATGAATTAAAAGATTACATTTCTGGCGTATTCACTGAAATTGATGGAGATCGGAATTTGTGCTGCACTGTGTCAGAGTATTCTGAAGAGGTTTGAAGAATATTGCAATGTTGAAGGAGGACATTTTGAGCATCTGAGAGATTAAAAATTGTCTGTTTAAGATGTGCATAAACAACAGGATTGTAAGATAAAATGTTTTAAAGGAAATTTAAAGTGCCTACGTGATAACTGTAAACCTTCTTTTGGGCCACCCTGTATTCTTCATTAATCTCAAAATTAATTAAGATAAAGGCAGTGTATTTCAACAGAAATTTAGTAAGAAAATGGTTAAAACAAGTGGTTTGTTCTTAAGAATAAAAGTTTATATTTAACCTTTGTCCCCCCCCCCCCCGCCCAGGATTTTGGGTCGGGGTGAAACTCAAAGGCATACAACAACAGTCTGTGCAATGAAAATAAAGATTTTTCCCTTACGATTGATCGGTTGATTTGGAAAACATTGATTGATTATCGTCAAACAAAGAACTGTTCGATATATTTAGATGTTTGCCTTCTTTATTATAGCAATAGCTGGCAGCATTGACCACCACTGGATCGAGTTCTGCTGGATCGTAACAAGCCATTTTACTTCCATTCCTACAATGAAAAGAAATTAAGGATGCAACTTCAGTGTGCTGTCTACCAAGCTATTTATACTTTAGCATGCAGTTTAACCCTAACCTAGATCTGGATTTTTCGCAGCACAGACTACCGATAAAATAGTGTTTAATTAAGATAGACACGCTTAAAGAAAAACACATGCACAAATTCTACATTCTGTTGTGTTCTTTCTTCGAAAGTACGTTCACACTTCACTGAGTACCAATACATAAAACTCTTATCCAACACGCTCTGGTTGAGGGTTTTGTTTTCATATATATAATTTTTTTTTAAAAAGCTGAACCAATGCCTTCACAGATTACAAAACAAATCTCTATAGGGTCTTTTTCTAAATGATTAAAAAAATTTGGAAAGTGATAGGCTTCCTTAAGACATTTCCGAATGTTCCAGTTGTGTACTTGAATAGTCATCTACAAATATCTACATGTTTCCCCTCTATCAGTGCAAACCGTTTATGTTCGACAATGTAATACAAATGTCGTTAGATCTTGCCTCCTCCGCATCTCTGCGCTGTCTATGATTTAGAACAATTTTGATTTAGAGCAATTGACGTGGCTTTGACTTCTAGAGAATTCAAAGATAACAGTACGAATTAAATCGACAATGTTATAAAAAATATGCGTTTTAAAAATAAGTGCTTTAAATACAAATGTGCTGAAAAAAATCTGGTTTTTTTTCCCGGAAAATTAAACGATCTGAATTAAAAGAAATAATCAAATTGTAAACTTTGAAACAAATCCTCTATTTTTCAACGTATTTTAACTGTGAGAATTTATGTTATTTGCGGTTTTTAAAATACAGGTTCGTAAAGATATTTCACTATTTTAGAAGACTATAATTATAGATTCTAACACCGTATTATTATTATCAAAAACAGGTGTATACTTACACGTAGCATTACCAGACTAAAGATTATTAGAAATAAGTAAAAAATGTCAAAATGGGAATAAAAATATAATTAATATTCTAATTAATTTATTTTGACCAATCAAATGTGTGATAATGAGAACATGAAGTTATTCCAAGATGAGATTATTATTATTCAAGAGCAATATTTGTTTAATGAGAAGAACGGTAGCATTCCTATTTTCCGAACTCTTTTGAATGAGGAATTATTTCTCGCTATTTTCAAAATGTTTTCTTATTTCGAAGCATTGTTAAACAATTACTTTTACGATGTCTCGTCATTCAAAACGTAAACTTAGAACTTTATCTCCTAACAAAGGAAAATTTATTAACAGTTATTAATAGAGTAAAACTACAAAATCTGGACTGTAAAATTCAACTCAATTTCCCGTCTGGTAGGTTTTTAATTCGTAATCATTATTGAGATTTTAATTTTCCTAATTTTATTTAAAAAACTTCACCAGATCGTGGTTTCGATTCCTGGGCCGGGTGATTCATGGTGTTTTTGAGCAAGATGCTTCATTTTCCATTGCTCAAGTCCACTCAGCTGTAAATGGATCACCCTGCTGCAGAGAAACTGTGATTTCGGTTGGCCCGAAGCTATAGTAGAAGACATTTGTCCGAGGTGCCACGCCGTGGGAAAGCAAGATTCTTACCACATATCCACGTCTGCGCCTGAACAGTTATAACATTTTCAATTACAGAATCGCGAAATCAGAAATAGCGTTTGACAACTATTAGAAACCTGGAATACTACTCAACAAAGCAGTTCCCAAAGTGGATGGTATTGATCCCCTGGGGGCGGTGGTAAGCTCCAAGGCGGCGTTGAAGAAAGGTGAGGTGATAATTGGGTAGCGATTCATGTAAAAACAAAATAATGTGTTCATTATGTTAAGTTTTACTTGTGAAATACAGTTGCTTTGAATTTACTTCAGAAAGAGGTCTATGTTTGTGATGGTTAGTTGTTGTTGGTGGTGGTAGGGTGTTAGGAATGTGGCCTGGGTGTTAAGTGGGGTGGCAGCCCGAAAAAGTTGGGGAACCACTGTGTTATAAGATTTAGCGACCAGAGACAACCAATCATTCGGTAAGAAAACCGCTCCTACTTTAATCCTTTGCCTGTCGTTTGTACCACATTTGGTACATAGGACATATTTATTTCCTTGGCATCCATGCGTCGTATGTGCTACACATCCCCGATGTTTTTTCAATCGTTGGAGTAAGTTGAAACTTATGAAAGGAAAGCTTTTTGTTACTCAGAACGTATGAAACGAGGGTTAACAAAAGGTCCGAAAACACGCATGGACGTTTAGGTCAAATCTAGCAAAATGTTTTGGACAGGCAGAGCATTAACACTGAAAATACTGCGAACGAGAGAGAGAGAGAAAGAGAGAGTCACCTTATGTGGTCACTCGACCTTTTAGAAAAAGCAGCCGAATATTCCTAAAATATCATCCTCATGTCTTGAAAAAGAAAAGACACATTATAATATACAGAAATTCTGGGAAAAAAAGAGTAAAGACCAGACACAACCGTCCAGTGTTGGGCGTATATGAAGAATCATATCTGAAAGGTTTGGACGATGGGGTTCCTCGTTTATCCCAAGAAGTCCTCCTGTGTCACTATGTTCCCCGCTTCTTTTTTTACTGTTGTATATTATGTACTCTTTCCTCCTTTGTTTTATTGTATACCGTGTATAGTTTCAATTTTTTTTTTGTCATTTCATAATATGTAATGAAATGTCTTTGTATTGTTCTCCTCATCCTTCGTCTTGGTTGCAAATAAAAGAAACCATTATTATTATTATTATTATTATTGTTGTTGTTGTTGTTGTTGTTAAAAATAATGGTTTGAAATTTTGACAAAAGGCCAGCAATTGCGTGGGTGGGGTGGAGTCGATCACATCGACTTCAGAGCTCTACTGGTACGTTATTTTAAGGAAGCCGAAAGGATGAAAGGTAAAATCCATCTTAAAGGGGATTTGAGATCAGAACCTAAAGGTTCGGAAGAAAATCAACGTAGCATTTTGTCCGACGCTCTTAACAATCCTATCAGCCTGCACCCTTAATCGTTTCAAATTTTGGCACAAAGCTTGCAAATTTAGGGGATGGAGATAAGTTAATTTGAAGCCCTCATCGCCACATCATCGTAATCTGCATTATCTAAAATGTAATTCTAGAAAATTTCATTAAAAAATATGCATTTTTTAAGAAACCTATGGCGCAACGAAGTCGGAGGAAGAGAGAGAGAGATACTTCTTTAGTTTTACTGCTTATTTATATCCTGCTCCGGGATTGATTGATTTTTACTTGATAATAAGTTTTGAACACTGCAATGCACAGTGGCGTAGTGAAGGGATGGGCAAACTGCACGTTCCACCATTGGTTGAACAAATGTCGTGCACAAACGCAGTCTTTATGTTTCTAATGAATGATAATTTATGCTTGATGGCAATAGTTTGTTCCACGCTGGGCAAATGCTTAGCGGCATTTCGTCCGTTTTTACGTTTTGAGTTCAAATTCCGCCGGGGTCGATGTTGTCTTTCATCCTGTCGAGGTTCATAAAATTATACCAGTTGAACTCAGGGGTCGATGAAATCAACTTACCCTTCCCTACAAACTGCTGGCCTTGTGCCAAAATGTAAAGCTAATATTTTACTTTATAAACGGCTCAGTTTGTTCCTTTCATAGGAATGATCTTTTTTCGTCGTTTTGGCTCCAATCTAGTGCTGAACGAGTAGACATATACTCAAAGATAGTTTGTCACTTTTTAGACGTACTGTACATAAAATCACATCCACCAAATTGTGTGTGTGTGTGTGTGTGTGTGTTTAAAGACCGTGCAATTTGAGGGAGATTTAGTTGTTATTTCTCACAAGTCAAGTAATAGCACAAAGGCGCCCCTCAGTTCAAGTTCGTAATTTTGATGTCAGCATTAGTACTGTTAAGAGTAATCTCCCTTCTTCCATGGATTCTATTGCATTATTTTGAAATGAGTCAGAGTTCAGTTACTTTCTCGTTGTTGTTTAACCCCAAGCTAATCTTCATTGAACAGACGTATAATTAAAGGCGTACCAGCCTAGAACATTCTGCCTTTTATTTTTTCAATTACATTATCCAATATATTATCAAGAAGACGATAGGGTGTGACTTGACTGTTATTTAGCAGCTATTTCTCGCAGATCGAGCGATACATTGTCCCGTTGTATTTTCAGCTTCCATCCAGCAGACCGATGATCAAAATAACTCCAACAGTGAGCCTCTCCTTTTTAGGGCATAGTATATCTATGATTCCTTCGCTCGTTCTGTAACCTGAGTTAGAGCTGCGTTGCCGAGTGATATTCAAGAGATTGCAAAAGGCCACTCGGAAGTCCTCCATGACGATGCGAAGACGATTTAGTTAAACGATTTGGACCAAGATGGAACAGAGAAGCGTAATCAAGTGAGAATTGGAAGTGCATTACAATCACTTGTGTGTAACTACATCGGAAAGTCTGGTCGATTCAGTGTTGTTGGTGATTGCAATATCCAATGTGTCCTGTTATTATGGCTTCAAGCTAAAACTGGAACTTGCTCGTGAAATCATCCAGCGCAGTATATATAGTGTTCGCTTTGAGGAATATATTAGTTTGCTGTGGGGAGGAGAATTCACATGTTTCGAGCAGTTTTGAGGGAGGGAGGAGGAAAGTGAGAGAGATGTTTACTATAGGCGCGAGGCACAGAAGTTTGGTTAAGATATCCACTTTGCAACTACATGGTTTTGGGTTCAATCCTATTACGCGGCATCTAGGGTAAATGTCTTCTACTATAGCCCCGGGCCGATATATATATATATTATCTAAAGTGTGCAGTATTATATATCTACCACGACTGATCTTACCAATCGTTACGCTTCGGATAATGTACCCACTCTATTGACAGAGATACGAGGGTATCTTTTTCCTGACCTATGGACTTTTAGACGCTTTAAGCACGTTATATATATATATATATATATATATATATATATATATATATATATATATATATATATATATATATATATATATATATATATATATATATATAAATTTTATATATATATGTATATAGTTGTGTGTATTTGTGTTTGTTCCCACCATCACTCATCTCTTGAACCTGCGTTTGTTTGTTTCCGTCCCCGTAACTTAATGGTTCAGCAAAAGAAACCGAAAGAATAAGTATTAGACTTAAAGACTTTTGTCATTGGACAGGGGTTGAATTGTTCCACTAAATCCTTCAAGGCAACATTGTTGCAGTCCAATGACTGAACCAAATAAATGATAAAGAGATACTTGACTGGTTATTTTATTTGTATTCAAGAATAAAAGTTCATAAAATCGTCCCCAGAATTTGAAATTAGAGTGTAAGGGGACGTAACCTAATACTGCAATAGATTTTACCATAACGATTTCTGTTATTTGTCATAAAGGTTCAATGTATTGGAGAGAAGGCAATAACAATAATGATACTTTACATTCATACATTTATAAAAGAAGACGATAACTGATTTACAAGACAACCAGTATAGTTCTGATCCTTAATTTATCGATCCTAGTGAGAAAAGTGCAGGGCTTACGCCGTCGGTATTGGGAAGGGGCGTAACTCAACTCTGTCCGAGATACTGCAGATTCTGTTTACTCCCGCCTTAATATATTGATTTTTAATACTAGCCTAGGGTGATACATTTTGCGAGTAGGATAAAGTCGAGTAAATCTATTCCAGCACTTGACTGATATTGTATTTTATCGACTCCAGAAATATGTAAGGATTTCGGCTGGATATGAACTCAATCCATAAGGGGACGTAACTAAATCCTTCAAGGTATTTTGGCCGACATGGAAAAGATTTTGATAACCCACTATTTTTTATAAGTCAATGATGATTCTGTTATTTGCCACAAGGTCGAAGAATGAGAAGAAATTATCAGGGCAAAATATTTAAATGGTGAAGATTCAAAATCAATTTGGAAAGGGGAAAATAAAATGTGAAAAAACAGGAATGGAGTGAGACGTTCGATCAGGGCGACAGTCATTTAGGGTCAGTCAAAGAAAACTACAACCACAGGTCCAGACATACCTTGATTAGCAAGGGTAACTCAGTAGTGTACTCCAGCTTACAAGCGCATATGAAAGTAGGTCCAGTCCATTTATGTGGTCCATTCCCGCTGCTCTCACCCACCTTTCCGTAAATATTCCGTGGAGCTGTACCTTCCTTTTCACATTCTTCTTCTCCAAACAGAGATTGAAGAAGTAGGTGAAGGCTTGACTAAAGAGAAATGCGTCAATGTGTCTGTCCTCTATCCGCCCAATCTCTTTTGTCATAGCCACAAGACAGTGGAAAGCTATCTGCGCTTCTCGGCCAAAGGAAGACGATGGAGTGATCAGCACAATGGACAAAGTTAACTACTGCATCCGTCATAGACGCGACAGTTACTGTTCGATATAACACCATAGGCAGTAGTGCTCTGGCACTGACGAGTGTTAGCCTAGGAATTTCAGGAACTTGCCCACATTCCCCAGGCTCTGATGTCCAATTTAGACATAACGCCAGAAATTTAAGATCAGAGCTAGTGTAGATTAAAACGTCATGAGAACTTTTTCTCTTGAGCCCTGTGACTCAGAAGGCGGAAACTTAATCCGATTTCTTTGGCACAAAAGTAGCTGAGATTACAACACTCCCCGCCACCCCGGATGGACCGTTAGTCTGCAGTGTTAACTTCCCAGCTATTACTGGAACTCAGAGTGGAGTGAAGCAACGTGAAATGAAATGTTTTGCTCAAGAACACAACACACCATCAGGTGCAGGAATCGAGCAAATCAGTACAGTTGTTTTTGTTAGGTCATGATTAGGGTACTATTTGTACGAGTTGGGTTCAACGGTTCAACGGTCTCTGAGTTACTGAAGAATAGCGGCATATCTTCTCTGACAAGGGATAATTATCCCAAAACGAGTCTATCAGAGAATTCCTTATTAATTTCAGTTTATTGAAAGAACAATGGGATGGTTTCATATCGCCTGCAATCTTCATAACGAAAGTTTCCAAATAAATAGCTAGATTTATCTTCATTACAAATGTTTCAGATATTCTAAATTATGCTGAGTTATATAGTAGACTCCAGAGGGTACACCAGAAGGCGCGACGCGCTACCAAAAGATTTGGGCATGGTAGATTAGTTTCAGAAACATGGATATTTCTCAATGAAAATTTCACCAAATACCTTTTAGATGGTATAGATTATGATTATATCGGAATTTAATGCGAAAAAAATTTTCAGAGGAGAGGAGTTTCAGATAATTTACATAAGTCGACTTTGCTTCCTCAAAACTTTCAGAAAATATGGACATTTTTCAATGAAGTTTTCTACAAGTAGCTTTTGGTCAATGTTGATTACGATTATATCGGAAATTAAAGCGGAAAAAAAAAATGTTGGGCGTGCATACATACATATTGAAATATCATACAAACTTTTTCCAAATTTCAATTTGGTTGTATATTTGTGATGTGTTAGTATGTATGAGTGAGCGTCACACCCAAATTTTAATTATTATTATTATTATTATTTATCTATTTATATATTCATTTATTTTTTTCTTTGTAACTTAAACCCAACATAATCGCAGTCTACACCTTCCGAAAAGTATCAGTTGAAAATTTCACCCAAAACTAATCTCTTTTCTTTTCTTTTCTTCTTTCTTTCGAAAAGTTACCCGGAAACAAAGTCGGAGGTGGGGGTGAGTGACACACTTGTGTAGGTGTGCCGAATTAATGAGATATAATTTATTTTAAATTAATTTGCTTCGCCAATTACATATCATAGAATTTTAAAAACTGTTATATGCTACCGTTATTATTATCATAAGTAAAAAAAACAAAAAAAACTCACAAAATAATATATATTTGAGAGAGAGAGAGTGGCGTGTAAAAATTTCGTTTCGTCATTTTTTGCTACGTGCTTTTCTGTCTCTCTTCCGCGTTTCGGTTTCGTTTGTGAAGTAACTACTGAAATTTTGATGTAACCACAATGGCATCACTTCCGTTTCCCCTCAGCCAGTTTCAAAGCTTCTATTATTATCTGGAAAAATGTTCCTTTTGTTTAGATTTCTTGGAAATATTTGGGTTGTTGTGTAATATGTCTAAAAGTGGCATTAGACAACTGGAAAGACTCCCAGGTAAACTATGAAATCTATGTTGTTTATTAGCCAATGTGATGTGACTTCAAAAAAACACACAATGCATTAAACACACACACACACACAAATCCTACTTTCGACGTTGTGTGCGCGTGTGTATATGTATGTGTATATATGTGTGTGTCTGCGCGTGTGTATATGTATGTGTATATATGTGTGCGCGTGTGTATTTGTATGTGCATATGTGCGAGTGTGTATACATGTATGTTTGCGTATGCGTGTATATATCTCTGTGTATATATATGTGTGTGTATGTCTGCGTGTGTATATATGCGTTTGCGCGTATATGTGTGTGTATGTTAGCGTGTGCGAGTTTTGTGCATGTGTTTTGCGAGTCTGTTGTTATGAATGTTTCTATCTTTTGCATGTGATTGTGTGTGTATATATATATATATGTATATGTGTATGTATATATATGTGTGTATTTATGTGCATATGTATATATATATATATATATTTATTTGTTCTATGTGCGCGCGTGTAGTTTTTGTTTTAAAAGGAACTACTATTCAACGAGTATATACACACACACACACACACATCCATGTGTGCATACACGTACCGGATAATATTTGTAGTAATTATTATTTATTTCAATTTCTTGATGCAAACCTAAAACTGTATGATTTACTGTTGCCTTTTAAACAATCTCATTGTTTGTTATTAAATAAATCTTTCTTATAAAATCGCAACCAACCTCCGAAAGCATGATAAACAAAAACAAGGCGGCACTTTTCTACTATATATATTTATTATTATTATTACTATTACACCGCATATTAAGCTTTTCTCTCTATTCGTTATTGATTTTTCCCCATAGCTCCCAAGATTGTATGGTATTATATTATTTATAAGAGACTTAGAAATAATAAGAGAAGCGAGTTGTGTCGTTCATGCCCTACTTTTCACCCACCCGACAGTATTTTTGTGTCCCTGTTATTTGTTTAACCCTGGGTCAGATCAAAAGCATTCCATTCATGATTTAGGGTTATTGTCTAAGACTTCAATATCTCTTTTTTTTAAAGATACGATGGTGTGATTTTGGGGAGTTTCTATGTAGTGGTCCCCTCGTTGGTTCATTACAAATTAGAATCGAAACCCAGTTTATAGATTCTGCGGGTTTTTTTATTATTATTATTGTTATTACTGTCATACTGAGTTCAAATTCTGTCGATGTCAACTTTGCTTTTCATCCTTTCGGGGTCGAGTACTGGGGTCGATATAATCGGCTAGTCCCCTCCCCCCAAATTTTCCGCGTTGTGCTTACAGTAGTGAGGGTTATTATTATTATTATTATTATTTTAGGGCGGCAAGCTGGCGGAATCGTTAACATGCGGGGCAAAATGCTTAGCGGTATTTCGCCCGTCTTCAGGTTCTCGGTTCAAATTCCGCTGAGATCGACTTTACCTCTCATCCCTCTGGGTTTGATAAAATACGTACCAGTTGAGCACTGGGTGAGGTGTCGATGTAATGGGCTTACTCGCTTCCTCAAAATTACTCGCCTTTGAAATCATCATCAGGATCGTTTGCACGCCGGACCAAATGCTTAACGGCATTTCGTTCGTCTCTATGTTCTGAGTTCAGTCCCGCCGAGTTCGACTTTGCCTTTCATCCTTCTTGAGTCGATAAATTAAGTACCAGTGAAACACCGGGGTCGATGTAACTGACTAGTCCCCCCTCCCCTCAAATTCGAGGCCTTGTGCTTTTAATAGAAAAGATTAATAATTCAAATATCGCCGAGTTCGACTTGCTTTTCATCTTTCCGGAGTCGATAAAATTAGGTACTAATTGAGCACTGGGGTTTGATGTTGTCGGCTAGCCCCTCCCACCAAATTTGAGTCCCCTTGTGTCTATAGTAGAAAGGATTATTATCATTTATTTATTTATCTACGATGATATTTTCGCTTTGCCGTTTCTCGGGCTGAGATTTGATTTTACACTCGACGTAGTTTCAATTCTCTCTTGGCACCGTTTTTTAACTTAGGACGAGCAAGTCGGGTTATACTTTTGGGAAAGGCATGAACAACACTCATTCTCCTTTACACGAAATTAAAGTGAAACTTGCCTCGTATGTACGTGTTTATACATTTGGATCATAGAGGGGCCGTTGACGATGAACGAAGAAAAATTCACTTGCAGGAAGTTGTTTTTTGTTTAGCCCAGGCCTGCCCTGATCCAGTAGACAAGTCACTTCAGACATTCCAGTTGTGACCATCCTGCCTTTAAAAAAAATTAGTGTATTTAGGGCCACGTTATTTAATGTCTTTCCCTCCTTTAAGAACGGAAGTATGTAAGTTGAGGGATTTGGCGCTATTTCTAACAGATACAACCATCATGCAAGGGTTCCGTTGTTGAATCGAATAGAAAAAAAATTGTTTAGTTTCAGGTTTGTCTTATTGAGTACACCTATGATCAAAAGCGCTCCTGCTGTGACCGTTCCATTTTTTCCAATAATAGAGAACAATACAATCGAGTGTGTCCTTTTTTTTTTATAGATAAGAGTGTTATTTGTGATTGATGTGGCTGCTATTTCTAGCAGATCTAACGACTACGTAGAGACTCCTTTGGTGGCTCGAAGAGAAAAGGAAGTCGTTGTTTAGCCCTCGGTCAGCCCTGAACAGCAGAAACAAGCAGGCCTATAATCATAGAGGTTCCACTCTGAACCATGCCATGTTTATGTATATCAGGATCTACGCTGCAGAAGGAAGTTAATCTGCGAGGAGATTTAGTGGCGAGATAGAGAGATAAATCTGTCGGGCAGTCGAGGTGGTCATCCGGTTTTCAATCCTGGATTGAAGATAGTTTGACTTCATTGACTTCGCCGATGCTTTTTTAGGAGAAGCATAAACGTCACAACAGCGTGCATCCTCCTAAAATACCACAGAGCAGCGTGTACTCGTCAAAACAAAGTGCAAGTAAAAAAGCGCCAACAAAGTTATTTATCTAGAAACGTCAGTGAGTGCGCCCTTTCTCTCTCTGTTTGTTGATGCCATTTGTTCAAAGTTCTCACGATTGTCTTGTTTCTCGATATTTACCATACTCAACCACGACATTTACAATGTTTTTTTTCTCTTTTTTTCTCGTGTGATTGTTCCGTTTGTTGGGTTTACATTTTCAAGAAAAGTTCTTTTTATCTTTTCCGCCCTCGAAATTTAAAACAAAAGGCCATGTCATGTGTTACCTGTATAAATTTATTTAGTGTGTGACATAGCAACGATAACGACTTCAGCGCGGGGGAGGGGAGCAAAAAGAAACCCTACCGCTATTCATGTTCCCAAGCACATGTGGACTTATCCCACCCACTCGCCCACATTTTATTATAGCTCTTACCACAAACCAGTATTGTTGTTAGAATAACAGTTATAATTATAATTGCTAGCGATGACAGTATTAGTAGGAGCCATACAGTGCTGTTCTTAGTTTACACCTCTTTTATGTATCGAGTTCAAATCACGCCGGGTTTTGATAAATTAGTACTCTGTCATGCGCTAGTGACGGGGGTTGATTTACTCTTTCACTCCACCCTCTTACATCCCAAAATGTTTGGCCTTGTAACTAGAAATTACAGGTAGTATCGCGTTGCATCTCTCTCTAGGTTTCTAGTTCAGTTCCCGCCAGAGTTCATTTTGCTTTTCATTCTTCCTCGGTTGATAAAATAAATACAAATTGAATAACTGGGTCGATATAACCGACTGCAGGGGGATATCCATTACGTTTGCATAGTGGCCTGACTGGCTGTTAAATAAGAGGAAGTTCCTGGACAGTGTCCACCTATGGAAACTAAGTGGCTCTGCATTCAAAAGGATACACAACTTGTCTGTTGGTATAAATAATTTATCTTATTATGCAGTTGATCTGAAAGAAGATAAAATTTGATATATGATATTCATATAACAATTTATTTATGATATAAATTTATGGTTTTATACTTTATTCCAGTATACTCTCACAACATCTGCATGCACAGAATCATACCTTTCCCCCCTATAAAACCACCTTCAGTAAGTGTTTGATGAAACATACTATATTTGTTTGTTTTTACAAAATATACTTGTAAGATAGGCAACTGTGCTGATAGGGGAGGTCTATTTAATCAACAATACCTCTTCAAAATGTGTTTGCCTTGTGACAAGAAATTATTATGCCAACAGACGATAATATTGATAATAATAATCGTTTCTATTATAAGCACAAGTCCTGTAATTTGTTGGGGGTGGGCTGCTTGATAGCATTGATCCCAGTGTTCAGTTGGTATTTTCTTCATTGGCCTCGAAAAAATGAAAGGCAAAGTTAACCAGCAAAATTTGAACTCAGAATGTAAAGTTGGACAAAATACCACTAAGCATTTTGCCCAGCATGCTAACAGTTCTGCTAGCTTGCCACCTTAATAATAATAATCATCATCATCATCGTTTAACGTCTGCTTTCCATGCTAGCATGGGTTGGACGATTTGACTGAGGACTGGCAAGCCAGAAGGCTGCACCAGGCTCCAATCTTATCTGGCAGAGTTTCTACAGCTGGATGCCCTTCCTAACGCCAATGGTTTCAAATTTTGCCACTAGGGCAGCCATTTTAGGGGAGGGAATGAGTCGATTACATCAACCCCAGTATTTCACTGGTACTTAATTTATCGATCCCGAAAGGATGAAAGGCAAAGTCGACCTCATCCTTTCAGAGTTCAGGATGTAAAACTTGTGTATTTGGATTTGATACTTTATGTTACTGCAATCAGCCACCAGGGTAGTGCATCATCGTTTATGGTTTTATTACCATCCATTCATTACAAATGGTTGATAGGTGGAGGAATAGTTAACATTCCTTTCATTTTCCATGGGAAATTTTGAGTTAGATAATCAATCCTTTAGAATTCAAGATTATTATATTTAATGCAATGCTTGTTTATTCATATTGTTTTGAATTAATTGTGCTCAGGATTCCAGTGATCTGCTTATTTAGTTTTAGAATGGCATTGTAGGGTTGGTGTAAAAAGTCATATCTTGCCAGTTTCAACATGAGACAGGTTAAATATTTTGGCCTGATATGGCTGATTTGAATGCTAAAGGGTTAAAAAATGTCTTTTACAGGTAACACAGTCATTAAATAATGTAAGACATATATCAGATTTGGGTTTTGTATACTGAGGAAGGAGATATGCTGTGACCTCTCCACAAAACTGTCAACATACTGCAAGCAATATTTTATGTGTGCTAACAGGCTGCAGTATTTTGGCTTGCTTACAAGGTAGCAAGCTGGCAAAATCGTTACTGCACCTGACAAAATACTTAACAGCATTTCTTCTGACATTACATTCTGAGTTTCAATGCAGCCTAGGATGATAAAATAAGTACCAGTTGAGCACTGGGGTCGATGTAATTGACTTAACCCGTCTCTGAAATTGCTGGCCATGTGCCAAAATTTGAAACCAATATTTTCATTTGTTTACAGTACTTTATTATAAGTATCAATTATTGTGCCTAGTGGACTTATCTGGCTCTGTAACCTACAACACAGTCTCCCATCTATATCTGGCTCTGTAACCTACAACACAGTCTCCCATCTGTAATACAGCAGCATTAGACCCGTGCTTCAGGGCAGAAGAGTTAAGACCAAATTTTTTGATACATCATCGTCATCATCATTTAATGTCCATTGTCCATGCTGGCATGGGTTGGATGTCCTTCTTAATGCCAACTGCTTTACAGAGTGTGTTCAGTGCTTTTATGTGGCGCCACATGGGTGCTTTTACATGGCACTTTCATGAGTGCTTCCCACCACCAGCAGGATTGGTCTTAACTTTTCTGCCCTGGAGCACGGGTCTTCTTGAGTACAGCAAGTGTGTTTGGGTCTCCTTGTCTTGATATCTTGTAATAGTTGTAAATGATTGTCAGTGTCATACGAACACTGTTGTTCATTTTCCAGTATTCTGCAAGCATGTGTCTGACCATGAGGAAATTTTATCTTGCTTGGAAACAGATGAGGGTTGACAATAGGAAGGACATCTGTCCATAGAAAATCTTTCTCAGTTAACTCTGCCTGACCCATGCAAATATGGAAATGTGGATGTTAAAAAGTTTGATGATAAGGAAAACTGTTTTTCACTCACTTTTATATTTACTTTGCATATTTCACAAATAAAAAATCACTTTGTTTAGGAAGATGCAAGCATATAAGCAATATGCAATGAATGCTTGAAAATTAACCTTGTATCTAATCAAAATAAATTACTTTTATTGTATAACCACAGGCTACAGATATTTTAGGGGAGAAAGACTTTGTAAATTAGAAAAGTTTGCATGGATCTGAATGGGCATCAGGGATGTAAAATGATCTGGTTCATTATAAATGGGGATTTTGGAAACCATTATTACGGATCTGGTATCATAAAGTGCTATAATGAGTAATTTTTATTTGGTGTAAAACAGTTATTATAGAAAATGTATAAAATGTATAACGTCTGCCTTCCATGCTGGCATGGATTGGACAGTTTGTCAGGAGCCTACTCCAGACTTCTGTGTCTGTTACATGAGCCAAAATGAGGATAA
The DNA here is from genome assembly GCF_046866305.1 of Octopus bimaculoides. NCBI lineage: Eukaryota > Metazoa > Mollusca > Cephalopoda > Octopoda > Octopodidae > Octopus > Octopus bimaculoides. The sequence goes on along the minus strand of NC_142948.1, from coordinate 7,428,302 downwards.
CTCCGTAGAGTGTCATTGACAGCAAACCACAATATACATAGATTGGAATTGGACCCCTAGACCTGTGAAGCACCTGGACAAATCAATGCACTGGACCCTATATTATTTGTTGACAACAAACCACAATATACATAGATCAGGCTCGCTAGACCTGTGAGGCACCTGGGCAAATCAATGAATTGGACCCTGTAGTATTTATTAACAGCAAACCACAATATACATAGATTGGAATTGAACCCCTAGACCTGTGAAGCACCTGGACAAATCAATGCACTGGACCCTATATTATTTGTTGACAACAAACCACAATATACATAGATCAGGCTCGCTAGACCTGTGAGGCACCTGGGCAAATCAATGAATTGGACCCTGTAGTATTTATTAACAGCAAACCACAATATACATAGATTGGAATTGGACCCCTAGACCTGTGAAGCACCTGGACAAATCAATGCACTGGACCCTATATTATTTGTTGACAACAAACCACAATATACATAGATCAGGCTCGCTAGACCTGTGAGGCACCTGGGCAAATCAATGAATTGGACCCTGTAGTATTTATTAACAGCAAATCACAATATACATGGAACACAGATGTTAAAAAAAATAAGGATGGTTACATCGAATAATGTAATTCTAGAGACACAAAAAGACAGGTTGGTCATGGGTGGAAAGCTTTTGCTCACAGGTCTGCTCCATCAAAGCTGACTGGGAACTAAGCAACAACAACCAGAACCACCATCGTTAAATGTACTAACTAATTAAACAAAAGAGTGTTATCTTGTGTTTTGAAATGAATGGAAGAAGATCTGAATGTTAAATGGTGCTTATTAATAAATAATTGTAATAACATGCAGTCACATTATTGATGTATTAGCTTTGTGATTGCCTGGCTTAAACGTATGAAATCAATTTCTAATTAAATGGCTGTATATTACGGCTAAGTGGTTAATAATTAATGCTTCCTATTTATTGCTTGTAATTATATCTCCTTGCATATAAACTCACATATTTTATTGATATGAAATCATATATAATACAGGCATATTTTATGTGTTGACCTTCATTATACTGCCCACCCCTCCTACACACACACATACACACACACATGCACACACACACACATACGTTCTTTACTTATGAAAGCTATTGATTAATTAATGTTTGGATCCAAATCGTCTCTGATCGAGCAAACAAATCAAAATCAAAGACAATCAAACCATGACCGCCCCCCCCACCAGCATGGTTGTGTGGTTAATAAGCTCACTTTGCAATCACGTGGTTTCAGTTTCAGTCCCAGTGCACATCCCTTGGGCAAGTGTCTTCTACTTTGGAGCTGGGCTAACCAATGCTTGTGAGTGCATTCAGTAGATGGAAACTGTGTTGAAGTCCATTGTGTATACACACACACACACACACAAATATATGTTTGTGTTTGGTTGCCCTGCCCCTATCTGTTTGACAACTGGTGTTGGTTTGTTTATATCCCTGTAATAGTGGTTCAGCAAAAGAGACTGATAGAATAAATACTAGACTTACAAAAAAAAATACTGCAGTCAATTTGTTTTATTAAATTTCAAGGTCGTGCTCCAGCATGGCTGCAGTCCAATGAGTGAAGCAAGTGAAAGATAAGAGATATATGCTTTGAACTACATTACTGACTGTGTCCTTTAAAACAAGGTGTGGTTTGAGAGAGTTCTGACTGTTGATCCTGTCAGGTTGTGTAATCACTTAAAGGCTTCCTAGTTGACTCATTTTAGGTTAGCACAAAGTTCTCAAGGAGCACTTTGTGACCCACTTTTGAAAACCACTTCACTGTTATTAAAGTCATTTAGAAATGTACAAGGAGGGTGTGTGTGTGCTGAAGAGTTCTTGACCTTGGGTAAAAGAAAATACAGGAGGATCAGTTAATTATGATTTTATGCAACATATTCCCCTCTCAGATTCACACACCTATTGCAGCAGTCCTTCAGTTTTTCTAAACCCTGTAAAAGAACTCGGAAGGTTGGGCCTCCAACCAGGCCTTTTGCAATATCCTTAAAGCCAGGAACTTTTCAGCAGTTCCTCATATATTTATATACATACAAGTGGGTGTTGAAAAGTTCCTGGCTTCGGGTGAAAGAAAATCAGAGAGGATCAGTTACGATTTTGTTCAACATATTCCCCTCTCAGATTCATACACTTACTGCAGTGGTCCTTCAATTTTTCTAAGCCCTGTAAAAGAACTCGGAAGGTTGGGACACTGTCTTTAAGGGTTTAGTTGAATAAATTGACCCTAGTACTTACTGTTCATGAGCCTGGTACTTACTCTGTCAGCCTCTTTTGCTGAACTACTAAGTTACAGGAACATAAACAAACCAACACCAGTTGTGTATATATTATATAAAAAGATGTTGTGTACATACGGATTAGTTTGGATTTGTATGTAAATATATTTATATATATATATATATATATATAGGTGTAGGTATGGTTGTGTGGTAAGAAGCTTGCTTCCCAACCACATGGTTCCTACCTTGGACAAGTCTCTTCTACTATATAGCTTAAGACTATAGTCTCAAGCTGACCAAAGCCTTGTGAGTGGATTTGGTAGACAGAAACTGAAAGTAGCCGGTCGTGTGTGTGTGTATAATATGTTTATCGCCACATCAATATGGCTGTTCTGTAAAAATCGACGTTACTTCTGTTTTTAACCCCAGGAAGAGCCTCCTCCAGCTGGTTATCAATGCAATCTGCACCCAGTATATATTGCAAGCAGGGGAGAGAACTCATACTATCTTCTAGCAGACGACGTCTGCACTCCAATGACTGAAACAAGATACACACACACACACACAGAAATGTTATGGGCGTGTATGTGCATATGTGTGCACAAACTAGGAGTACAATCTAAAGAAAAGAGCATTCAACATGTGGAGATTAACTTTAAATCGGATCTGCATTACTACATGTTTCACGAATGTTTTAAAAAAACATATTTGTTAGTTTAGGTGCAATAAGAGTGAATGATAAGGTATCCATTCTAAATGAGGCTGATGGTCATTATAAGATGGGTTAAAGTTCATTTTCGTTGAACGTTTTGGTCCATGTGGCGCTGTTAATGATTATTTGATAACTATCAAATGTATTGTGATTACCGGTTACTGCTACATGGGAAGCAACTCTGATGCATTACATGCGAGTAGTCTCCCGTGTTTTCATTAGAAATAATAGTGAAATTCAGAATTTCAATAAAATAAATAGAATAGGTTTGACGAATAGTGACTTAGGATTGATGTATAATGCGTTGAGGGTCCACCCAGAAACTGAATCACCACTATTTTTGTCTCAATCCTGCTCCACCTGATACTACCGTCCCCTTTTCTAAATCATGAATAGTTATGTAGACAGCTCCTTCATCATCATTGTTTAACATCTGCCTTCCATCCTGGCATGGGTTGAAATGTTTGACAGGAGCTGGCCTGGTCGGAGCCTGCACCAGACTTTTGTGTCTATTTTGGCATGTTTTTTTTACAGCTGGTTGCCCATCCTAACACCAACCACCCAGCACAAAAATACCTGTTCTGTTCTGGCCCTTTCTTTAATACTGCAACTCCTTCATCTCTTTGTAATAAAGCTTTGGCCATCATGGTTTGTAGTCTTGCAAACTGCTTGGAGACCTCATTAGTGCTGGTGCTACTAGAAAAAAACCCAGTACATGCTGTAAAGTGGTTGGCTTCTGGAAGAGCATCCGGCCATAGAAACAAGGCTGAATTATGACCCTCAGAGATTCTAAACACTTAAAAGATTTAGGTGCCCATATTCTTTTACTTGGAAAAAAAGGTTTTGTATCCATGTATAACAAACACCCATATTTTTTAAACTTAATTTTTGACACAAAAGGGTTCCTTATACACATTAAAATACGGTATTATATATATATATATATATATATATATATATATATATATATATATATATATATATATATATATATATATATATATATATATATATACGACTGGCTTCTTTCAGTTTCTGTGTACCACATCCACTCACAAGGCCTTGGTTGGCCTGAAGCTATAGTAGAAGACACTTGCCCAAGGTGCCACGCAGTGGAACTGAACCCAGAACCATGTGGTTGAGAAGCAAGCTTCTTATCACACAGCCATGCCTGCACCTATATATGTAAGAAGCTTGCATCATAACCACATGGTTCCAGGTTCAGTCTTCTATTACAGCCTCGGGCCGACCAAAGCCTTGTGAGAGGATTTGGTAGTTATATGCACAACAGGCTTCAACACAGTTTCCATCTACCAAATTTTCTCACAAGGCATTTGTTGGCCTGGAGCTTATTTATAATAGAAGACACCCAATGTGCTGTGCAGTGGGACTGAACCTCAGATTACATGGTTGCAAAGCAAGCTTCTCAATCACACCCTCATATATGTGTGTATGTATGTATGTATATATATATATATATATATATATATATATATATATATATATATATGTGTGTGTGTGTGTGTGCGTGCGTGTGTGTGTGTGTGTGTGTATATATTATATGTGGCGTTAGGAAGGGCATCCAACTGTAGAAACTCTGCCAAATCAGATTGGAGCCTGGTGTAGCCATCTGGTTTCACCAGTCTTCAGTCAAATTGTCCAACCCATGCTAGCATGGAAAGCAGACGTTAAACGACGATGATGATGATGATGATATATAATGTCCTCCATGTAAACAAGCTGCTTTACTTAGCAGGTTGTTCATTCATACCCACCTTTTGTCATTTGTAATCAACACTTTACATTTATTACTTGGAAAGAAGAAAAAAAAAAGAAGGTAAATGCCAACGTATTCTCATGGGCTTTACATAATTGCTGCATGTCTTTTCCCTCTGTCACAAAACCATTAGTCTCTGCTCTGTCTGTCAAACTGCTGTCTATCAGTCACTCAACTGTTATGTACTTCTGTAACACCACACATCCACGCACATCTTCCTCTTCAGCTACTGACATTACTGCATCACTCAATACCTTACTTCTCCTCTTCCCCCACCCCACCTACAGATCTACCCCCACACTTCTACTATCTAGTTCTGCCAAGTTGTTTTACTTTGTCACTTTATCAATGATTTTTAACTAGTTCTAAAATTGTATTCCATTCAGTGTTTCCTACTTTCTATTTTATACATTGACAGTTTGTTGTAAGGGGAGAGAGAGAGAGAGAGAGAGAGAGAGAGCACAAGCAACCAACCTTATGTAAAATCAAATTTATTACTTAGTGTTTCTTTTGTTTTATAATATTAACCTCCCCCCCACCCTTTACTGAATGTTGGTACTCATATATTGCATCACAACTCATACAAAACAAACTACTGTTTTTTTTTAGTCATTGAGGGAGCCTCTTCACTTAAGAGGAATAATAGCCAAATTGTCCTTGAACAGTTTTAAATAAAGAAGGTTACATTGGGCATTGTAGCTTCCTCTGTGGAGGCACAATGGCCCAGTGGTTAGGGCAGCAGACTCGCGATCATAGGATTGCGGTTTCGATTCCAAGACTGGGCGTTGTGAGTATTTATTGAACGAAAACACCCAAAGCTCCACGAGGCTCCGGCAGGGGATGGTGGCGAACCCTGCTGTACTCTTTCACCACAACTTTCTCTCACTCTTTCTTCCTGTTTCTGTTGTGCCTGTAATTCAAAGGGTCAGCCTTGTCAAACTCTATGTCACGCTGAATATCCCCGAGAACTACATAAAGGGTACACGTATCTGTGGAGTGCTCAGCCACTTGCATGTTATTTTCACGAGCAGGCTGTTCCGTTGATCGGATCAACTGGAACCAACCAACCAACCAACCAACTGTAGCTTCCTCCATACAAAGAAAGATAGGATGGTCATACTGTATTGTCTTTGATGATAGGTCTGCCTTGTTAGGGTTGACCTAACTATTATCTATCCCTTACACACACACACACACACACACACACACACACACAACTTCACTTAAATTCTCTTTTATAAAATGTCATTTCACCAGCCAGGAACATTTATTTACTTTAACCCTTTAGCATTTAAACTGGCCATATCTGGCCCCAAATATTCTCCCTTGTTTTATGTTCAACCAGATTCAGCTTCTCACACCTGCCCTGTAATGTCATTCTAAAAACATACAATCCCCTCATTGAAATCTCGAAGCTATGAGATTATTGCATGATTAATTCAAAACAATTTGAATAAATATTGCATTTGACAGTAATCTGAATACTAAAGAGTTAAGCTAATTACTTTGCTTTGATCCCCTTCGGTCATGAATGACTATGGGACTGCAACTAGAAAGTTCTTCGAGGTACAAGTCTGGGCAAGGTTGTTTTTATAGAAGACCAGCAGTCGCCCATGGATACCAGCCTCTCTTCTCCATGCCACCAATGTTATCCAAGGGAAAGGCTAAAGGCCTTCATAGTTTGGCACCAGCTGAGTGAACTGGAGCAACGTGAAATGAAGTGTCTTGCTCAAGGACACACCATACAGCCCAGTCCAGGAATTGAACTCGCTACCTCATGATTGTGAGCCCTATACTCTAACCACTGAACCATGAGCCTTCATTTTACTCTGCCTTCATAATACACACACACACACACACACACACACACATATATATATATATATATTTGAAGGTTTGGAGGTGATGTACAGAAATTATATATAAAGAATTAAGGTACTCAGAAACCTGGATGTTTGTACATTTACAGATTTTTATTAATGTCACATATTAAATGAAGCGCTTTTCACCTAGTCGTGTAGGTTTTTCAAATTGTTTTGAGAAAACTTTATGGCGGTTCTCTTTATAGTTTTATTGAGTGTATATAGTTTTATTGAGTATGTATGTATATATATATATATATATATATATATATATATATATATATATATGTGTGTGTGTGTGTGTGGATAGGCAGATACGACAGTCTTCCACACAGTTTCTATGTACCAGATTCACTCACTGGGCATTAGTCAGTCTGGGGCTGTAATAGGAGACAGTTGCCCTAGGTGCCATGCTTTGAGACTGAACCTGAAACCTTGTGACTGCAAAGCAAGCTTCTTAGCCATTCAGCTTAACATTCTCTCCTTCCCTCCTCCAGTTGATGACTGATTATTTGGGCTTGAAACAACTGTCCCATTGTCATCAAATTCCAAAACAAGCAAAGCCAGTTGGTTGGTGTGGTGGAGGTGGGGGGCGTCTGTTTATAATAGCACCCTTTCCACACTACCTCCTCCTCCTCCTCTCTCTATTTCTCTGTCTCTTTCCTCTGTTTGATGTCTGCTGATTTGATGTGTCACTTCCTGCCAGGGAACACTTGTTTTTCTTAAACCTGTCAGCTATTCAGTAACTAACCACAAAACTTTACATCTTCATCATCCAAGCCTACCACGGGACCACAAGTTAAATGTGATGTTAACTGAAATCCCTGGGAACAAATTTTTTATGTAAAGTCTTATTTACTTTCAGAGTAATAATCCTTTATGTGGGCTGAGCTAACAAGGGGGGCAGTGGGACTGTATGTGAGTGCTTGATTTGCTAGAAATAGCAGCTAAATTTCCTCAAAACACATCCTACTGTTTGCAGAAAAAAACGAAAGAACATTTTAGATAATATAGTCCTAGATACATTTATGTTTGAAAAAAAAAAAATGGTTGAATATGAACTGGAATGTGTCTGATCATAGATCAGTTGAGTCTCACTCGGGGTTTATTTAATAAAAGCAAATCTCTATGAAAAAGTATTATTCTTTTCCTTGTTTAAATTATCTAAACAACAGACTTGGCTCTGTCTATCTGCCTGCCTGTCTGCTTCTTTCTTGGTCTGTCTCTTTCTCCCCCCCCCCCTCTCTGTCTGTCTATTTTATTTTAAATACAGCTGACCTAATAGTAATCTCTTACACTGGCACAAGGCCATAACTTTGAAAGTGAGATGTGGTGGATTATCTCTTATCTGTCTTAACATTATAATTAAATCCAAAGCTAAATACCTGCCCTTTAAAACAATTCAGGACATAGAAATAGGTGGCATTTATGTTTCACATTCTTTAGTGATGGTTACAGAATGATAGTAGTTATCCTCCTCATCGTCATCATCATCATCAACAACAACATCTTAGTAGTCATCATTTTAACGTTCGCTTTTCCATGTTCGCATGGGCCAGACAGAATTCATTGAGGCAGGTGTTCTATGGCTGGATGCTCTTCCCGGTGCTAAACCTCCCCAGTTTTCCAGTAAAGTAACATTTCTTTATGAACAGACGTTTTGATGGAAGATTGGAATCAAAGGACACTGCTTGTATCACTCAATGCTGAGTGTCACAGAATGCATCCAATTGTGGCCTCTGGCCTCACCATCTCCTGTGAAACTGTCCAACCCATGCCAGCATGGAAAATGGACATTAAATGACGATGGTGATGACATACATATATGCACATACACATTTACAAAATTATTAGAACTATGGAGTTGTGGTTACCCAAGTAAGAATGTTGGTCAAGTGAGGGATGTTACAGAGCAAAAGTTGGTACAGATATCAGTAGTTCCTGCTGAACACTTAAAACTTGATGGATTTTGTCTGATGTTACCACTGTATGCTTCTTATATGATTTTTTTATATGCTTCTATGAATATGTATATTGCTCAATTTAAACTGAATGAGCCCCTAAACTATTTAAATCTAGCCTTTCAAAAAATTCCACTAGGAAACTCTTAACAAAAATTGAAGATCTATATAACTTTTAGTTATTTTAAGGCTTCTGCATGTTGTGAGGCCCTAAATTGTAGTTTGGCCCCAACCTTAACTGCACAATCATGCCTGTGTGTACATATTTATATGATTCGAAAACGAAGTCGAGCATTTGATGTGATGGCAGAGCATTGATTGCACAAGTTCTGCTGGGCCTCACATGTTGCAAGGTTTACAGACAGATTACAGGTAGATCTGTGTAGTTGCTGAGTGGTATCTACGAATTTGGAAAAGACCACTTGGAAGGACTCTACGATGATGGGGGAGATGATTTACTTAAGCAATTTGGGTCAAGATTGAAAAGAATGGTACGATCAAGATAGAATTTGAAGTGTGTTGTAACCAGTAGTGTATAACAGGATCTGATAATCTGGTCGATACTGTGATATATATATATATATATATATATATATATATATATATATATATATATATATATACACACACACACACACACACACACACACACACACACACACACACATACGAGGGGGTATTGAAAAGTTCCTGGTTTTAAGGGTATCGTGAAAGGCCTGGCTGGAGGCCCAACCTTCCAAGTTCTTTTACAGGGCTTAGAAAAATTGAAGGGCCACTGCAATAACTGTATGAATCTGAGAGGTGAATATGTTGATTATAATTATATTTTAATGTATTTTGTTTTACCCAAAGCCTGGAACTTTTCAGTACCCCATCATATATTTGTGTGTGCGTGTATATGAGAGAGAGTTTTAGATATTTTAGAAAATGTCATCATGGAAAGATGAGAGAATATCCATTGTTCTAAAAATATGTTACAGTGCTAAAATGTCTTTTTTAAATCTTAAATGTCAGCATCTGTTTTGGTTGTCGTTTGAAATTAATTACCAGCCAACAAAAATGATTAATTTTCTTTTATCTTGTTTATCCAAGTTATTATTTTACGTGTGGTGAAACAATGATTTGTGTGGCTTCCATGATGTGGTGGTTGGTGGCAAAAGCTCTCTTTTGACTGTCATCATCATCATCATTTACAACCACAGTTGTAAAACAGATTTTTTAACCACACACTCATGCTTGTTGATAAATCTTTTTTTTTTTAATTTTTGCGTTTGGCACAAACCAAGAAGTGAGAATTAGGCCACAAAACAGCCCCAAATTCCACTCAGATAATTGCTAGAGTTCAAGGAGATTAAGTTGATTTCTGTGTCAGTAAGTGTCAGAAGATATTTCTTCTCTTCTTAAACGCCAACAAACCAAATTTGGGTTTTTTTTTCCTCCTGTCTTCTTGGTTTCTCTTTCTTTAAGGTGACATTTACACACTTTTGGTTTTATACATCTTTATCAGGTTCAACTTCCCATTGACATTTTTCTATGCTTTCTAGGGAAAAAAACAAAACAAATAAACTTGTTGCAATTTGGTGACATAGCCTTAACTTGAAGCATAAGAGTGCTGAGCTGGGGCAGAGAGTTGTTTTCGTTCAACCCCTGAGAGGATGAAAAGCAAAGTCAACCGTAACAGAATTTGATCTAATACAGGATAATGGTTTGAAATTTAAAATTTTGCCACAAGGCCAACAGTTTTGGGAGAGGGGACAGTAGATTCCATTGACCCCAGTGCTCAATTGGTACTTATTTTATTGACCTTGACGAGATCTGAATTTCAGAGCATAAAGATAATGAGATGCTGCAAAGCATTGTGCCTGACCTGCTAATGATTCTGCCAGCTTGCTGCATCGACCCCACTACTCAACTGGTACTCATTTTATGGACCTCGAAAGGCAAAGCCGACCATGGCAGAATTTGAACTCAGAACATAAAGATGAACGAAATGCTGCTAAGCATTGTACCCAATGTACTAACAATTCTACCAGCTTGCAATCTTCTGGTACAGAATGATAAAGATTTAAATTAAGAAAAAAGAAAAAATGCAATGTGGGACATGAAGTTTTTTTGTTTTTTTTTTCCAGTGTTTTTTGTGTGTCTTATTAAAGTAGAAACTATCAGCTTAACCTTTTCAATGCCAACTTGCTTAACTGAAACTACCTTTGCTTACATCATACAAAAACCTCTAATTTTGAGGTGTTTACATTTAAATTAAAACATTCCGTTGTAATTTTATGCGAGGACATTTTGATTTAAATTCTCTTCCAAACACTATCTAGACTATGACAAATTATTTTACTATTTTCACTAAATCTCTCCAAATTCTTTGTTCACTGAAATGTATTTCACCACCATCATCATCATCATCATCATCATCATCATTTAACATCTGTTTTCCCTGTTGGCTTGAGTCCAGACAGTTTTATAGGGTCCAACAAGCCACGGAGCTGTATTGAGCTGCAGTGTCAGCTCTGGCATGATTTGTACATCCTGATACTGGCCCTTTCCTGAAGCCAACGATTTAACAGTGTGTACTGAGTGGCACTTTTTAGTGCCATTAGCACTAATGAGTAAAAAGAAAGGAAAAGAACAGAAGGAAAAATGTCCCATTAACTGGGGGAGGGGAGTATTTGAGAGGTGAGGGGGCGGGGTGGTTATTTGCCAGGTATTGAGAGGTCAAGTAACATAGACAGATAAGCCTAGCTGCCATGCTGTAGAGGAGGCACCTGTCTAGCATTTTTGGGGCAGTGGGTAAGTTAGTTATGTTAACCCAATGTTCAACTGATATTTACTCATTAGACTGTGGCCATGCTGGGGCACCACCCTGAATGAATCAACCCCAGTGCTTTTTCTTTTCTTGTTTCAGCCTGCTACTTATTCTGTCAACTCTTTTGCTGAACTGCTAAGTTACAGGGATGTAAACACACCAACACCAGATGTCAAGTGGTAGTGGAAGACAAACACACATACAAAGACACACACACGCATAGATATACATATACCATACACAGATACACACACATATATATACAACAGGCTTCTTTGATTTTCTATCTAAAAAATCCATTCACAAGGCTTTAATCAGCTGAAGGTTATAGTACAAGGCACTTGACCAAGGTGCTATGCAGTGGGACTGAACCCTGAACCATGTTGTTGGGAAGCAAGCTTCTTACCACACAGCCACACCTTTTTTCTTTTTTATCCTATGTTCTTTTTCTGTGTATTGCTAGAACTTGAAGTGATTAAGATAAGATAAATGCCACAGGATTTAATTTGCAAGGTGTGTTGCACCTACCTTGATGCAACGAGAAATCTGAAGTTTGCTTGAGGAAACCAGATATGTGGAAGTTTGTTGACTCACCTTTTAGTTACTAAAAATATCCATTTGAAGCATGTGGTGGTGTTAGCTTAGTGTTATTGACAATAAACGAATACAAATATGTTGATTACGACTTGACTAGTAAACATTTAAAATGTTTCTTGTATCCTGTTTATGTTGTAAAAAAAAATCTATAATTTATAGGCGTAGGAGTGGCTGTGTGGTAAGTAGCTTGCTTACCAACCACATGGTCCCAGGTTCAGTCCCACTGCGTGGCATCTTGGGCAAGTGTCTTCTGCTATAGCCTCGGGATTTGGTAGACGGAAACTGAAAGAAGCCAGTCGTATATATGTATGTGTTTGTCCCCCCAACATTGCTTGACAATCGATGCTGGTGTGTTTATGACCCCGTAACTTAGCAGTTCGGCAAAAGAACCGATAGAATAAGTACTAGGCTTCTAAAGAATAAGTCCTGGGGTCGATTTGCTCAACTAAAGGTGGTACTCCAGCATGGCCACAGTCAAAAGACTCTCCTATTTATATATACAGACTTCATAGTGTTTCTGCACCACCTCATTTCCTAGTTGAAATACCTTAATGCCATCAACGGTATGAATGAAGCCTGTGGTAGTGTGTGTGTGTGTGTGCATGTATATTGTGTGTGTGCATGTATATTGTGTGAGTGTATGTTTGTGTCTCCTTGTACCTGATAGTGCATGATAGTTGTAAATAAGTTGACATTGTCATACAAACTGTTACCATTCATTTCCAGTATTCTGTGAAAACATATCCAGCCATGAGGAAATATTTCTTTGCTTAAAAATAGGTGAAGGTTGGCAACAGGAGGAGCATTCAGCCCTAGAAAATCTGCCTTAGTAAACTCCATCTGACCCAAGCGAGCATGGAAAAATAGATAGTGAATCAATAATGGTGATGTGTGTGTAATGCATGCACACAAACACACATACTCTCTCTCTCATCAAAATACCTCACTGTGACCTTCAACTGTTAAAAACTAAACACAACAACGGAAGTATGTGAAGCATTTACTTTTGCAAGTCATATAAACATGGTTCCTCACAAATGCAATCAAATAAAAACAGCAAGCTGTGCAGACATCACCATGTATTGGTTATGGACACTGAACAAACAAACAGACATTGCTGACTGGCCAAAACAAGAGAGAAAGGCAAAAGTGACAGAGTGACATGAATGACTCCAGAACGAAAATGTAAAACTATGATATAAATTCTTTAACTCTTTGATGACCAAATAGGTACAGGTGTGGTGATGTGGGTAAGAAGTTGTCTTCCTAGCACTTATTCTTTGCAAGTCTAGTACTTATTTTTGCCAAACCGCTAAGTTACAGGAGCATAAACACACCAGCATTGGTTGTCAAGCAGTGGCAGTGGGAGGGGCGGTCAAACACGTATACACACACACACACACACACACATACACACACACACAGCAGTGTTCTTTCAGTTTCTGCCTACCAAATCCACTCACAAGGCTTTGGTCAGCCCAAGGCTATAGTGAAAGACACTTGCCCAAGGTGCCACACAGTGAGACTGAACCCAGAACCATGCGGTTGGGAGGAAAGCTTCTTACCACACAGCCGTGCTTGCACCTATATGTTTAAATTAATTTTGAGAATAATAATTTGGCATAATTTTGTAAAATAACTAACTTTTGCATGATTAAACTTTAATTAACTTTTTTGCTAACAAGCCACATTGGTTCTATGATACAGTTTCCCTGTTTTAAAGTTATCTGAATAAAGATTTGCCATCTAAAATTCCGCATTGATTTATCTTCCAAATACCACAACAATGTGGGTTATTTCAACCATTCATATTATTCTGTCTAATGTAATGTTTATTCTTGTTATTTTCAATTAATCATGCATTATCTCATAGCTTCAAGAGTTCAATGATAGGATTGTTTTTGTTGTTGTTTTTAGCATGATATTGCAGGGTAGATGTGAGAGAGATTAATCAGATTGAACATATAAGAAGGGAGAGTATTTAGGCTGGGTATGGCTGGTTTAACTACTAAGGGGTTAATAAATTCTTTGTTATTTTCAAAATTCATTGCCACAAATGCAGTGTGTTATTTCAATAGAGACAGTCAGATTGGAGGGGCTTTTTGAAAGACATTAGGTAGATTAAGGTATCAATATAAAACTGTTAAGATGTATTTTTAGGATAAAACTAGTAGAAATGATGGGTTTGTTGAAAGGGGAGGTAACTTATATCTGTTATTAGAGGAAAATAACTTTTGTAGGTGTGATGGTGAATGTATAATGAAATCTCTCTCTCTCTCTCTCTCTCTCTCTCTCTCTATATATATATATATATATATATGTATATATGCACATATATTATATACACACGTGTGTGTGTATATATCTATATACATATATATACACATGTGTGTAATTCTTCGAAACGCCGGTGTTTTAATGGTGACAGCTGATGAAGGAGATGTTTCTATGTGGCTTGCTTGTTTGTTGTACCTTGTTTATCATTTTGTCCATGTTCTTTTGCCACGTCATGTACCCAGTTATGTATCTATATGTACATGTAGATGAAGGTATGTACATACATGTACATATATATGCATATACTCATATATATATATATATATATATATATATATATATATATACACACTGCCATGATAGGTCGCTGACCACAACATTCAAATTTTTTTTCTCCGTGTTTTTCTCCTTATTTCTTTCTGTTGAAGAGCGTAGCTCGAAACGTTAAAGACTTTCTCTATTCCCGAGCGTTAAACTAATACATCCATTTGTTGATTACACCACCTGTCCTCGTCTGTTGTTTTTTTTCGTAAATTCTCCCATATATACATATATACACACACACACACACACACACATATATATATTTTTTTCTCTTATATTTTCAGTTCTTCCCCAGACTACCATCAAATCTCATTTTTGTTGAAGCAAAAAAAAAGTAAAAACCTTAAAAAAAAAACCTAAGCTAACTTAACCAATTAAAAACAAACAAGCAAAAAAAAAAAAAACCAACCCTGTGGTCTGACATTATACGATGCAAGCCTCAACACCTGTTCAACCTCGTCGTAGTTCAACAAGGTCGATAAAACGGAAAAAATTTGACGACGAGCTTGTGGAGAGTAGCCTTGTAAAGTCTGACCGGGGCCGTTTCAAGACTCTTCCTGTTATTGAAAAACCTGAACCGAACCCTCCAATTGATACTGTGGTCCCACAACTGCCCGAGAAGAAGAAAGTCACACTACCTCCACCTGAGAAAAAGAAGGTATGTAGTTGATAGATTTTTCCAAACTATTTGTTTCTTTATTCAAAACTGTTTTTCTATGCCAGTTGTGACAAGTTTTGTCTAAGCATGTTTATATGTGTAAAGTTACCTCTTTGAGTCATGCCAGCTCATAAGGGCCAGATTCCAGGTTTCACGGTGATTGCATTCCCCACTGGGACAGGATGCCAGTCCATCACAAGATGACTCCTTTTTACCAGCTGAGTAAACTAGAGCAACATGAAATGAAGTGTTTTGCTCAAGAACACAACACGTCACCTGATCCAGAAATTGAGACCACAATCTTACAATCATGGGACCAACACCTTAACCACTAAGCCACACACCTACTTTATATATGTGGTTAGCTATGAGTATATGCTATTGACGATGCCCAATGAAACAGAAATGTATCTAAAATTCTCACCTAGCAACAGCTGTCTTTAAAAATGTTTATTTTGTTTGCATCTGATCTATACTGTATTTTTAACCACCATGGGAGATATTATCTCTGGATGAATGCTGCAGTAAATTTCCCATTTGCAGCATATTTATACATTAAGTATGATTTCTAAAGTATCTCGACAGTTTTTCTGTAGAAATTAGAGCCAGTACTGAAAGTTAAGTTCGAAATAAGGAGTAATTAACAGTTGACGACTTAGGAGAGGTTAGACATCATTTGGTATTTTGTCCCATACTTGTCTCTCTTTATGTGTTTACGTATTTTTCACTCCTTGGTCATGTCCTGTTCTTAGTGGATATTTTTTGATAATTCGCCCTGTACTTATCACTCGTGTTTCAAACCAACTACAAGCTTTTTGAAATTATTTTTGAATGATAAACTTTTAATAACCACACTGTTCCAAAATAGACTATCGATACATTATCTTCTAAGAGAACCTGGAACCATCTGATTGGAAAACAAGCTGCTTCACCACACAGCCATGCCTGCACCTAACATGATGTTCAAAGCTTTCCTTCTTTCCTTTTTTTTTTTTTTTGTTTTAAAATTTCATATTTCCATTCATTCTACAAACTTATACCCTCCATGGAAGAGATTTGTGTTCTCAAATATCTGAGTAAGTGCTGTTGTTCTTAGCTTTTGTGTGTTTCATGTGTTGGGTTGGGTTGAGTTGGTGTCATTTACTCACCAATGACAAAGTTAGTCTATTCATTTAAATG
The DNA here is from genome assembly GCF_046866305.1 of Octopus bimaculoides. NCBI lineage: Eukaryota > Metazoa > Mollusca > Cephalopoda > Octopoda > Octopodidae > Octopus > Octopus bimaculoides. Next base: position 7,411,870 of record NC_142948.1, on the reverse strand, counting down.
GTTGGGGTTTGTTCTTTTTTGTTTGTTTTTTTTAAAAATCTTATTTTTAGTTTCTGTCTTGATGTAACTTAAATGTAGAAATAATAAATGAAATAATAGAATGATGTTTATCTTGGGTTGGGTGTTAGTGCTAAATTTAGACAAGAGGCTTATAACCTCTTGTGTGTGTGTGATGGGGGTTATGCCACCCATTGAGTGCACGACATTAGAGCTTGGATTTGTCTATGGTTGTAATAATAAAAGCACTACACGAAAATGTGACGAAGCCTCATGAGTCAATAAGGAAATCTTAAACTATTTTCTTGTGGTGCTAAAAATAGCAGCCAAATATATCTTACCTTCTTCAAAAAGAAATGAGACATTGGATAATGTTGGCTTAAGCTGTCTGAAAATAAAATGGAATGGCTATATCTGGAACACCGGTTGTCAAGCTGTGGTAGGGTCACACACACACACACACACACGCGCGCGCGCGTGCATGTGCATGCGTGACAGGCTTCTTTCAGTTTCTGCCTACCAAATCCATTCATGAGGCCTTGGTTGGTCTGAAGGTAGAGTAGAAGACACCCAAGGTGCCATGCGCAGTGGGACTGAACCGGAAACCATGGGCCTGGGAATAAAGCTTCTTCTCACACAACCATGCCTGTAAAAATATATTTCATTTCTTTCTTTTTTGTCTTTTTTTCCAGACAACAAAAACAGCAGCCAAAAGGAAACAGAAGCAGAAGGTATTGTGGGTTTTTTACTTTTAATTCTGTTTATTTTATTTTTTATTTTACCATTTTAGATCTTGCTTTAAGTGCAGATATTTGTTCCAATTTACAATATACGTACAATGTTGCTAGAGATTTCACCTTTTGATAATGTGATCAGCAGTTGAGATTTATTCTTCATAGGTGCTGGTCTTTGGATTGGGTTCATGCTAAGATCCTCTTCAAGGCTTTTAGGTGATTACATCAATCACCCACGACTTGATCTCCATAGATTGATAAAATCTATCAATCTGTATATTGAATGGTTGTCTATAGCATAAAGGGGCGCAACTCAGACACGGTCAGTGTAACAAGATGTTTGCTTGGTGCAACAATTTATTGGCAATCTCACACGAATACCCCACCACCACTACCACCTATTATCTTTTATCCTTTCCTTGTTTCAGTCATTAGACTGCAGCCATGCTGGGGGCACTGCCTCGGAGAATTTTTAGTCAAATGAATCGACCCCAGTACTTTTTTTTGTTTTAAAGCTTGGTACTTATTCTTTCGGTGCCTTTTGACAAATTGCTAAGTTATGGGGATGTAAACACACCAACACCAGTTGTTAAGTGGTGGCCACACACACACACACACACAAAACGGGCTTCTTTCAGTGTCCATCTGCCAAATCCACTCACAAGGCTTTGGTCGGTTCAAGGCTATAGTAGAAGAAACTTGCCCTTGCAGTGGGACTGAACATGGAACCATGTGGGTAAGAAGCAAGCTTCTTACTACAGAGCCACACCTACGACTATTTAAAAAGTTTTTTTTTTTAATTTCTTGATAGTCAATATCATCATCATCATCATATCATCATTTCACATCCATGTTCTATGCTGCATAGGTTGGATGGTTTAACAGGGTCTAATGGCTTCCAATAACTGCCTCATGCTCCTGTGTCTTCTTTGAACTGTGGCCATACTGAGGCACTCCCTTCAAGGGTATTAGTCAGTGATAATACTTGATTGGTACTTATTTTATTTTATTTATGAAATGCAAAGTTGACTCTGGTGGCATTTGAACTCAGTATGTAAAGAGATGTAACTAAATACCACAAGGTATCTGTGCAATGTCCTAGTGATGCTACCATCCCACTGTTTCTAGACCATTCTTTGAATATTATTTCATTTGATTTATTTTCTGTATGTAACCAGTTGTCACTTCTTCTCCCCCAGGATGTTACACCAACACCAGTTACAGCTTCCACCAAGGATTTAGGACGATGGAAACCACAGGATGACTTAGCTTTGATTACCGCTGTCCAACAGGTGAGTTACTTTATGCTTATTTAGTCATGTCATTAGCCATGACTAACACACAAACAGGGGCTTTAATCTTGTCAGTTCTCGTATTTCACCAGGTCATAATCATCATCACCACCATCACCATGGTTGTTTTAATGTCCACTTTTCCATGCTTGCATGGATTAGACTAGATTTATCGAGGCAGGTTTTCTACAACTGGGTGCTCTTCCTGTTGTAGACACTCAATTGCTTCCAAGCAAGGTAATATTTCCCTATGACCAAGCATGTATAATTGTGACACTCATTTTTACAACCATCATGTGATGTTAAGACTAGGGGACAAACACACTCACACGCACTCATACACAGCCACAAACATGCACACACGCGCGCCCGCGCACACACACATTGGGTTAACCAAAGCCCTGTGAATAGATTTGATAGAGGGAACTGTCTTATGAGCAACTCATTAGTTTGCCTTGTTAGCGTGGAAGACTGGTAATGAAGAACTTTGTTTGTATGACAATAACGTGCATTTAGAACCATCACATATCAAGACGAGTGTACACACAAACACATACATACATACACATTTATGCATACATGTGCATATGTAAAATTGCTGTCATGGCAGATACCGATGTCACACAAATTGGCACCCATGCTAGTGGCATGTAAACACACCCCGGTGTCATGCAAATGGCACCCATACCAGTGGCACGTAAACGCACCCATTACACTCTCGGAGTGGTTGGCACTAGGAAGGGCTTCTAGCTGTAGACAACCATACCAAATCAGACTGGAGTCTGGTGCAGCCTCCCAGCGTGCCAGCCCAGTCAAACCGTCCAACCCATGCCAGCACGGACAACGGACGTTAAATGATGATATGTATATATTGACAGAAAAATGCACATGCATATATATATATATATATATATATATATATATATATATATATATATATATATATATATATGGGAGAATATACAAGTAATAACAACAGACGAGGACAGGTGGTGTAAATAACAAAAGGATATATTAGTATGACGCTCGGGAATACGGAAAGTCTTTGACGTTTCGAGCTACGCTCTTCAACAGAAAGAATACGGAGACAAGGAGAAAAACACGGAGAGACAGACAGGCAGACAGACAGACAGACAGAGAGGGAGATGCATATATATATATATATATATATATATATATATATATATATATACACACACACACACACACACACACACACACACACACACACACACACACTTCCACGCAGTATCTGCCTCCCAAATCAACTCAGAAGGCTTTGGTTGGCCTGGAGCTATAGAAGACACTTACCCAAGATACCACATGGGACTGAACTCAAGACTGCATGATTAGGAAGCAAGCTTCTTAACCACACAGTCACATCAAATCCTTGATGCTCACCGAGGCATTGAATTTTGTTGTTTTCTTCCCACAAGTGCGCAGTATTTAAAGCATTGGGAGTTATCAATGATTTACTGGAAATTATGACATTCATGCATTTCCCAAGAGCATTAGTAACATATAATAGAAATACAATAGCCAAAATAATTACAACTGGGAATTAAAACTGTTGTTGTTGCTAAGTTGACCCACAAACAGCTTTATTGACTATGTCTGTGTCATTTACCATTTATAAATATTAAATTTCCTTCAAAATTTCTCGTCATCTTCTAGCTACCCAACCAATTTCATGAAAACAACCTTGTTTCTTCATCTGCTGTCAACATTAAATGTTTTACTAGTGAAAGGTTAGAAATATAAAAGCATGAAGTCTGTTGGATTAGATTGAAATCAAGCAAAATCAAAATAGATTTATTGCCATTTAGTCTTTTAGCATTTAAACTGGCCATTTAAATATTCCACGTGTTTTACGTTCAAACTGACCAAATTCAGCCTCTCACACCTACCATAAAATGTCATTCTAAAGATATACAATCAAACAATTGAGATCTAGAAGCAGTGAGGTAATGCATGATTAATTCAAACTAATTTGAATAAATAAGTATGCTTCACAGAATAAAAGAGTTGAAAGTGATTGTTGTGGTAATAATATTGCTTCTGTCACAGTTAATTATTTTTTAATAAGCCCACTGGCTATTTATGACTCCAGTGCCTAATCAGGCTTTGAGATTCTATGTATATTGTTATCTCTAGCTTTCGGGTGTCTACCACTGACAAGGACAAGGAAGGCTGAAATCACGTGATCTGGTAGGCTTGGAAGTGATGGCAGGTGATTATCTCTCAGTAGTAATGTAAGCACGAGTGCTTATATGCACCACAAGTTCATATGAGAATCTCTCTCATGGTAAATAACACAGCATCCACTTTTAGGTGGGGATAAATATTACTTTTTGGTATTAATACTGCTTCTGTCACTGTTGATTATAAATTAGATTTCTTTCTAGAAATATTAACTTTTTTTTCGTTTTTACGATAATGTTTCTTGCTGATGGTTTTGTTAATATTGGTTACATTTGCAATGAGCAGCCATGAAGGAATGACACTGGTAAGCAAAATGAAGTGTCATTGTTGCTTGATTCCAGTCAACATTGATCGAGTTGGCCCATGATCAAAAGCATTCTAGCCATGACCATCTCAACATTTTAGAAGTATGTTGGACTATATTAACCAATGTGTCCTTTGTTTATTTAAGATGTTGGGGTGTGATGGGAGATTTGGCTGCAAGTTCCTACAGGATCAGTGACCACACAGAGGCTTCTTTGATGACACAGAAGTAAAGTGATTTGTCATGTATTAATTAGTCAGTATCTATCAATCAAATGTCAGTATCAATCAATAGTCAGTTTCTTTCAATCAAAAAAGTCAGTATCAATCAAATGTCAGTGACTGTCAGTGGTCAGTATCTATCAATCAAAAGTTAGTATCAATCAGTATCTATCGATTACAAGTTGATATCAGCCAATGGTTAGTATCTATCAGTCGAAAGTCAGTATCAATCAATGGTCAGTTTCTATCACAGTATCTACCCTAAGTCTCTCTCTCTCACAAAAGTGTCTGTCTGGTGCCACATATAAGCACCCATGTGGTGCCATGTAAAAGCATCCCACACACTCTGTAAAGTGGTTGGAATTAGGAAGGGAATCCAGCTATAGAAACCATGCCAAATCAAACTGGAGTCTGATGCCCCCCCCCCCTCCAGCTTGCCAGCTCTAGTCATACCGCCCAACCCATGTCAGCATGCACAATAAACATTAAATGATGATGATTCTGCCTGCTCACCACTTTTTTCTAATTCCATTAATAACAACTGTTACACTGTTTCAGACCAACGATTTACCTTCTGTTCACGTCGGTATTAAATTTTCCTGTAAATTCAATTTGAAAGAAATTCAAGAGCGGTGGTACGCTCTTCTTTACGACCCAATTATTTCAAAGTAAGTACCAGTTTCACTCATTATCTTTCATATATATTTGTTTTTTTTTCAAGCATTGATTTATTTTCATTGAAAAATTAATACAGTTAGAAATCTCTTTGATCTTGGCACCCATGGAATTAGACAAACACCAAATTAATGAAAAATAACAGGAATTTTGGACCAGACAGTTACAAATATCTGGGACGTTTGGATACAGATATCCACATCACTAAATGGAGAATATTACTTAAAGGCAGAAATAATATAGGCACCAATAATACAAAAAAAGCAGTAATACTTTATTATGTTTTGAACAAAATTTCAAAGCTGTACATAGATTTGTTGATGTTGTCAAATATTAAAACCTAACACTAAAAATACATATTTTAAAAATTTTACCAACCCTTCGTCTGTCCTGTGTATCACATATATTGCATGGATATCAGGGAAATGTGTCCGGTATATCATATGTGATACACAGGACATTCCCTGATATCCATGCACCATGTATGATGCACATTATAAATTTTTTTTAACCATTGGAGTAACTTGGGACTTAAGAAAGGAAAGCTTTATATTACTCAACATGTATGAAACTAGGGCTAACTAAAAGTCTGGAAACAAGTATGCTTAGAATAAACTTATGAAGAAGCTTTGGTCAGGTAAAGAGTTAAATGAAAAACTATGATTTTATTAAAACTGATACATTGATGATTACAGACGCTAAATGATGATGATCATCATCATCATTAAAACCACAAAGCTACAAGACAATGGATGATTAATTCAAAACAATGTGAATAAATAAGCATTAGATTTCACAGAATGATCTGAATGCTAAAGGGTTAAAGTAATCCAGTTAGAAATTTTCCCTCAAAATTTCATGTTAACTGTTTTGATACCAACCTGCTTGAGATTGTCCCTGGTTCTATGATATAAACCTTCTATTTTAAAGTGATTTAAATTATCCCTGTCATGCTGTGTTCCTGCTGTAGCAGGAATAAGTTGTCATCTCTGCCAGATTCCTGGTAAAACAGTAATGAACAACATGCATAGAAAAAGAAAATGCAGTTGATTCTTTTCATTAGTTTGTCTGCAATTGTTACTCTTAACCCTTTCGTTACCGTATTTATTTTGAGATGCTCTGTGTTTCTTTCAATTACTTTAAATATAACAAAGAATTTAGTAAAATAACTTAGTTATCATTAAGCTACTGTTAGGAACATAAATTGTGACTAAGGTTTGGTGGAAGATTTCAATTCAAAACTTATGAAAACAAGACATTTGTACTCAGAGCCAGTTTCAGCCGAGTTGGTAACGGAAGGGTTAAGCTGTATATAACTATTTATTGTTTTGCTCAGGAGCCCTGGTGGAGGGTAAAGTTAGACATAGGGGGCTCAGATCTGAGAGAGTTAAAAACCTTCCATCAAAATTTCATTTTAATTTATGTTCCAAATATCAGCTTAATAATAGCAATGTTATTTTACTAAATTTTTCAAGATTTTCAAAATTAATTGAAATAAAAAAAAACAGTGTATTTCAACAGAAATATCATAAGAAAAGGGTTAATAATTATCGTTATTTTATTTTATTCTTCATTATTTTCTTAATTGAAATAAAGGTAATGTATTTCAACAGAAATAGAATAATGAAAGAGTTAATCCCATCGTTAGTGGTCTTCAGTCTGTGGTGTGTTGTGAAGACTCAGCTACGAATCTTAATGTTGTTCTGTCTCTTTTTCTCTAACTGACTAATGAAGTTATGTTAGTTTACTGGCCTGCAAGTATAGTAACTGGTGACCATCCCGTCACGTGTTGGACACAATAGCCGAATAGCAGCTTATTACCTTTTTCTTTAATCTAAGAAGAGTTCAGTGCGTGATTTTAAGCATCAGGTCAAATGGCTCAAATTACATGTCAGTTGTAATCTTTTGTTGATTGTCCTTAATTAAAAGTACAATGGTTGTGACATTAAGATGGTGGACTTACTGGCTACATGGTCATAAGATCAAATCTTGCTGCGGTCATAAGGAGGGAGTTTCACCTGGTCTCCATGGTATGTAAATGACTGAGATGAGAACACTCTCTCCTGGATGGGACACCAGTCTGTTTCAGAGTTAACTTCCAGCTATTGTTGGAACTCATTTACAGTTGGGTGGACTGGAGCAATGTGAAGTGAAGTGTTTTGCCCAAGAACACAACATACTGTCTGATCAGGGAATTGAAACCACTATCTTAAGGTGATAAGTGCCACACCCTAACCACTAGGCCATGCACCTCCGTATGCTACAACAGAAGACAAAAATCTGGAAATTATCATTAAGCACAATAAAATATACAAATTTCTGAGTTGACTCATCTTGTTAATCCATGTTTCCAAGAAAATAAAATATTAGAACAGAATGTTTTTTGCATGGGGTAATTTATAAAATTTGGCTTGGCTGTTTGGTTACGCTCACTTTGAAATCACATGGTTCAGGTTTAGTCACGCTGCATGGCACTTTCTTCTGTAGTGTCAGGCCAACTAATGCCTTTAAGTGTATTTGGTTAACAGGAACTGTTTAGAAGCCCATTCTGTATGTGTGTGTGTGTCCATCTCTTGACAACTGGTGTTGGTTTGTTTGCATCCCCATAACTTAGAAGCTCTGCAAATGTGACTGATAAAACAAGTAGTCAAGGGATGTTAGTTGCAGATAGATTTTTCACAAAAATTTGGTAATAAAAGAATTATGAAACTAAAAACTTGGTTTTGTACCTTATTTATATATAAAATGCTACAATTAGCCGTCATTTTTGACGGCTCGGGACCAGCTAGTGCAATATAGGTTGTGATGTGTGTCTTTTTATTTTCTATTCCACAGATTAGCTGTAACGGCAATGAAACAACTTCATCCAGATGTAATTGCTAACATTCAGTCAAAGACACTATTTAGTAAAGGAGAAGAGACTCTTTTAGGCAAAGTAACCTCGGTAAGTTCCAATGGCAAGGGGTCAGATATTGTTTTTGTTGCTGTCACAGTGGTCATCATCATCATCATCATCATCATCATTGTTGTCGTTTAGTCCCAAGTGAAACCTGATTGAACAAACGTATGATCACAGACGTTTCAGCAATGACCAACCTGTTTATATATCTAGGACTATATTATCTAGTGTGTCCTTTTGTGTTTTTAAGATAGTAGGATGTATTTTCTGCAGACTGATTGCATTGAGGCCCTTTTGTTAACTTGAAAGAAAAGATGCTTGTAGGTGCTTGTGATTAAGAGGCTTCCATTACAACTTTGTAGTCTTGAGTTCAATCTCACTGCATGGTGCTTTAGGCAAAGCATCTATTTTAGCCCTGGGCCAAAATTGCCTTGTGAATGGATTTGGTAGATGGGAACTTTGTGGAAGCTCATCATATGTGTTTTGTGTGTCTTTGTGTCTATATTTGTCCTCCCCACCACTTAGAACTGTTGGTTTGTTTACACCCATGTAATTTAGCAGATTGAACTCAGAATATAAAAGCATTTTGGCCAGCGTTTTGTCTATGGTCAATAAAATTAGATACCAGTCACATACTGGGGTTGGTGGCATTGATCCTCTCAAAATTGCTGGCCTCATTCTTATGTTAGAAACAATTATTTGAGAAATGAGCCCCACAGGGTAGGGCAGCTGCTGCAGTGAGTGTCACTGGCCATTCTCCATAGCAACACTATCTCAGTCATGTCTACAAGTTGTGGCTGAACATGCAGTTTGTTCTGGAGTGTGCTCCCTCCTCCCCCACATCTGCTACTCAGTCTCCCCACCTTTCTTTTTCTTTTTCTTTGTTTCCTTGTAATTAAATTGTGATTCAATCTATGTAAATAAAAATAATAATTGTAAACCGTTAATAAAAGCAAAAACTATTGTTGTTGTAATTATCGTTTGTCATGATTTCGATCATGATAAAATGTATTTTCCTTTCTTCCTCCAGACGAGTCAACCAACTTTAGAGATTTTTCAGGATCTACTTAGTAAATACCGAGATGTATTTCACTCTTCTCGGATCGCAAAAGGTTTACAGAATCATTGGGTTTTGATGAAACAGTATCACTTATTACCAGATCAATCAGGTAAATTGCTTTCTTTAATTATATCAACAAACTGCTGCAAAAATAGTATTTTTTTCCTTTAAATACTTTTACTTATAAATCTGTATATATAATATAATGATATATGATGTGTGTGTGTGTGTGTTTATGTATATATAAAGGAAATATAAATGGTGTTTAAAATTTACGACAGCTGTTTTGGTAGAATTCTATTAATGCATTCATAGAAGATTACATCGTAACATATAATCCACCATCATTAAGTAAAATTTTAGACAGGTGAGATCTCTTACATTGATCTGGACAAACCTAACATCAAATACATACATACATTCATAACATGCATACATACACACACACACACACACACACACACACACACACTTATTGATGAGTGTTTTTATTTCCTTCTATAGTTCAACCTATGCCACGAGGAGACCACGTTTTAAATTTCTCTGATGTCGAAGATATGATGGATGATGATGCTCTACAGTAAGTTATTCATTTCTTTCTTTGCTATGTTCCTTAGAGAGTTAAAGCTATGGAGATGGATAGGACAGGAGAGCACCAGACTAAATGTTTCACTGCCTCAAGTTTTGGTCCTCTCCATTCTGACAGTCAAAATCTGACTTTGCTTAGTCAAATGTGTACCATTAATATATTTGTTGACTGGGGCTTGATTTCTCTTGTACCAAAAGAAATCAATATTTCCTTGGTACCTGTCTGCATGCAGACTGAATGCAAATTTCACACCAACATCTACAGCTAAAAGCTAAATTAAAAGCATTTGTGCCAGGAGCATGTTAGAAGCACTTGTGCTAGTCCCACATTTGGTGCACTTGTGCCAGGGCCACATTAAAAGCACTCGTGCCAGTGCCATGTTAAAGGCACTCATGCCAGTACCACATTGGGAGCACTTGTGCCAGTGCCACATTAAAAGCACTCGTGCCAGGAGGAGCATTTAAGAAGCACTTGTGCTAGTCCCACATTTGGTGCACTTGTGCCATGGCCACGTTAAAAGCACTTGTGCCAGTGCCACATTAAAAGCATTCATGCCAGTGCCACATTAGGAGCACTTGTGGAAGTGTCACATTAAAAGCACTCGTGTAAGTGCTACCTTAAAAACACTTGTGCCAGTTCCACATTGGGAGCACTTGTGCCATGGTAATAGCACTTGTGCTGTGTCACATAAAAAGCACCCAGTACATTCTGTGAAGTGGTTGGTGTTAGGAAGGGCATCTCACCATATAAACAATTGGAACCTAGGCAGTTCCCCCAGCTGGCCAATTCCTGTCAAGCCATCCAACAGATGCATGCATGGAAAGCGCACATTAAATAATGTTGATGTGATGACATTTTTCTGCGTTTTGTTTTTGCATTTTCCTTTTTTTTTTTTTTCTATGGGTGAATGTTTCTTGAAGTAATTCTAGCCATCCAACCATGAAGTAGGGAGTGAAACCTGTTTTCTTTTCTCTCCAGTCAGAATAACTGGAGCATGTGGAATTAGGTGCCTTGCACAGGGGCACAAAATAACAACTGTTGTGAGATTTGTGGTTTTTAATTCACTTACTTAGATTGTGTCTTTTATGAATAAATCATTCAAACTGGATATCTCTTCTAATTGCAGGGACCCGAGAGATGAAGTGCTGGAGCATGGTAAAGATGAACCCTTTTGTTGCCCTATTTCTGTTGAAATTCACTACTTTTGTTTCAGTTAATTTTGAAAATAATGAAGAATTCAGTAGATTAATTTAGTCATTATTAAGCTGATATTTGCAACATGAATTAGTATGAAATTTTGATGGAAGGTTTTAACAGCATCTGTACAGTGTCTTGTAAAAGCACCCAGCACACTCTGTAAAGTGGTTGGCATTAGGAAGGGCATCCAGCTGTAGAAGCCATGCCAAATCAGACTGGAGTCTGGTGCAGCTCCCCAGCCTGCCAGCTCTGGTCAAACTGTCCAACCCATGCCAGCCAGCATGGACAATGGATGTTAAGTGATGATGATGATGATGATGATAATGATGATCACTTTTAAAACAGGAAGTTTATACCATGGAATCAAGGGTGGCCTCAGGTGTGTTGGTATCAAAAGAGTTAATATTGAATCAGTGATGCCAAATACGAGGCACCAAAATGTCTCATATCTTGTTGGGAATTACTGCAGATGCCTCGTATAAATGAACGTAGCATGAGTTGAATATTAAAATAATCTACAGATCCTGCTATATACTCTTTACTCTTTTACTTGTTTCAGTCATTCGACTGTGGCCATGCTGGAGCACCGCCTTTTTAGTCGATCAAATCGACCCCAGGACTTATTCTTTGGAAGCCTAGTACTTATTCTATCGGTCTCTTTTGCCGAACCGCTAAGTTACGGGGACGTAAACACACCAGCATTGGTTGTCAAGCGATGTTGGGGGGACAAACACAGACACACAAACATAAACACACACATACATATATATATATATATATATATATATATATATATACGATGGGCTTCTTTCAGTTTCCGTCTACCAAATCCACTCACAAGGCTTTGGTAGTCCCGAGGCTATAGTAGAAGACACTTGCCTAAGGTGCCACGCAGTGGGACTGGACCCAGAACCATGTGGTTGGTAAGCAAGCTACTTACCACACAGCCACTCCTATATATAACACTTCTTTACAAGAGAGAGTTGAATAACAAACTGTCGCCCCTGGTGATGTTCCTTCTTCCTCTGTACAGTTTTCACAGTTTTTCTAATCCTTATTCCACTGAGACTTGTCCTCTTGCTTAGCCATGTGTGTCCACCAAACCATTAACAGAACTCCCTAAAGTGTGTGTGTTTGTGTTAGAAGTCTGATGGAAAGTCTGTAAATGGCTGAGGTGTATATAAGAGGTAAAAAAAAAAGAGTATGTAGAGAATGAGTCATAAACTGCAGCTTAGTGGAAGTGATCTTATGTTCGTTAAGGTTTGAGTTAAGAGCCTGTCATGTCTACCTGTGTATGTTTGTCAGTTTACTTCTATCTCCATGTATTTGTCTCAAGCTCAGTGTGTGTATGTCTGTGTATATCAGTTCTTATTGTGTGTGTGAGATTATGCACACGTATAGCAATGTGTTGTTTGGTGTATGTGTGTTGATCTTTGTGTCAAGTCTTAACTGTTTGTAACAATGAAACCCTGACTTGTTTCAGAACTGGATATTGCTGATCGGCGGAATAAAAGAGAAGTTCGGCACCTTGAACAGGAACTCCCCAAGTGGCAGGTTTTAGTAGACAGTGTCACAGGTAAATTGACTCTTCTTATTTCATAACAACAACTAACTCACCCTTTTTCTCCATGTTTTGTTCTGTTTTATTTTCCGTTTTTTTTTTCTCTTTCCACACACACACACACACACACACACACACACATGACAGGCTTCCTGCTGTTTCTGTCTACCAAATTCACTTAAGTCATTGGTCAGTCTGGGGCTATAATAGAAGACAATTGCTTAAGGTGCTATGCAGTGTCACACAGCCATGCCTGTGCTTCTAATAATACTAATAATAGGGTGGCATGCGGGCTAAATGCTTAGTGGCATTTCATCTGTCAAGTTTCAGTTCAGCACTGGAGTCAATGTAATCAACTTGACCCCTCCTCCTCCTAAATTGCTGGCCTTGTGCCAAAATTTGAAACCAGTAATGATAATGACAATATATATATTTGTATATGAGAAATAATGATAAACACATATCATCTTTACAATTCTGGAAGCAGACTGGATGATGATGGATCTCTACATTTAACATCAGTAGTTGTACATCTAATAGTACACACACACACACACACACACACACACACACACACGTTATTCACTTACTTTAAAGGGTGGCGAGTTCGCCGACTCATTAACACGATAGACAAAGTACTTAGTGACATTTCTTCTTGCTTTATACTCTGAGTTCAAATTCTGTCAAGGTTGACTTTGCCTTTCACCGATAAAATAAGTACGAATTGAGCATTGGTGTTAATGCACTCAACTAGCCTTTCTCCCTACAAATTTCAGCCCCTGTGCCTGTAGTATAAAATTGTTGTTCATTTACTGGTTTCTGTCATTGGACTGCATTTAAGGAGGGACACTGTCTTCATGGGTGTCAGTTGATTGTATTTACTTCAGTACCATAGTCTTGTACATGTTTATCTGCATCTTACAAAGCATAAAGGTAAAGCTGACCTGTATGGAATTTTAATTACAAACATAAAGAGACATGACTAAATACCACAAGACATTTTGTCAGCTGCTCTTCTGATTCTAACATCCATTTTCTGATTGAACTCTTTAGTCTTGTTGAGAGCTTGCCAAGCTCTCTGGTGCCTTCATAAAAAGCATCCAGTTATCCTCTGTAAAGTGGTTGGTGATAGGAAGGGTGTCCAACTGTGGAAACCAAGTCAAAACCTTTGAAACATATGAGCAAGATTAATTATTCATTGATATGCCCCTGGACTGGCTCTTGTGCGGGTGGCACATAAAATACACCATTTTGAGCGTGGCCGTTGCCAGTACCGCCTGACTGGCCTTCATGCCGGTGGCACGTAAAAGCACCCACTACACTCTCGGAGTGGTTGGCGTTAGGAAGGGCATCCAGCTGTAGAAACTCTGCCAGATCAGATTGGAGCCTGGTGCAGCCATCTGGTTTCACCAGTCCTCAGTCAAATCATCCAACCCATGCTAACATGGAAGGCAGACGTTAAACGATGATGATGATGATGATAAGTATTGTTAATTACCCTTAATCTAGCAGAAAGGGCAGAGTTGAATTGTAATTAGTTGATCTCAGTGTGAAATATTTAATGAATGAGTTGATGCAATAGGTCAGAGTATTTCATTGATATTTAAAAAAAAAAAAAAGGGTCGCTCCCCCCCTCCTCCACCTCCCAACATTATCTCTGTTTTTGCATACTTTGACAAAGTCTGTTTTTGCTTATGAAGGAATTTATTGATTGTGATTGCAGGTGTAAGCCCTCCAGACTTTGATAACCAGACACTTGCTGTACTACGAGGACGATTAGTTCGTTATTTAATGAGATCAAAAGAGGTAAGTTTATTGACTTGTGCCGTCGTTATCACCGCCTGTTATCATCGTTATCGTCACCAACCTCACTCTTACCGTCCTCCAGCATGTCACTGAGCAATGAAGGAGACACTTCATGAGTACCTGATCTACTGGAAATAGCAGTTAAATCCCCTCAACTTACTACTTATCAATTTAGAAAAGAACAGGTTAAATAATTAATGTGTTCATGTAAATAAGTAAAAGATGAGATGGTCATGGCTGGAATACCTTTTATGACTGGCCTACTTAACAAAAGGCAGTCTAACTACGAAGCATCTCATCTCTGAGATCTTGTCTTCTTATGTGGCACTGGTGCCAGTGCCGCATAAAAAGCACCCAGTGCACTCTGTAAAGTGGTTGGCATTAGTAAAGGGCATCCAACCATAGGTATCATGTCAAAGCAGACATTAGAGCTTGGTGCAATCCTCTGGGTCACTGGCTCCTGTCAAACTGTCCAACCCATGCCAGCATAAAAAATGGTGATGATGATGATAACCAGTTCCAATACTGTCCAGATTGTCCATTACAATAACTACTAAATTTAACTTGATATTGCTATATGCACTACTGCTGTTGAACTAGACATAATGTAAATAAATGTAAATTAAAGAGGACAAAATAAATATATATCTATATGTGTGTGTGTGTGTGTGTGTATATATATATATATACACACACATATATGCACATCATATATATATATGTATATGTATGTACGTATATAAATGACAGGCTGCAGCTGTCACTGGCAAAGTCATTAAGTTGTTAGCTGAGCCATCGCAGAGTTAGTTCTACTGATGCTGTGATGTATCTTTGGTGACAGCATATAATTGTCAATAGTCTCCTCTCTGTTGACCACCTGGTTACTTGTAAAGAGGTAGAGTGGGAAGACATTGTTCTCTGATTGCTACTTGCACCATGTTTTATATATTTGGTAACAGCATATAATTCTCAATTGTCTCATCTCTTTAGACATCCTGGCTACCTACGATGAGGTGTTTTTTGGAGGGCCTAGTTCTCTGATTTAGTATATCTGTGGGTCAGTGTCTTTTTTAGATGTAGTACATCAAGTGAGGTGTATGGCCTAGTGGTTAGTGAGTTGCAAACATGACCACGAAGTCATGGTTTTGCTTCTTGGACCATGTGTTGTGTTTTTGAGCAAACTGCTTCATTTCATGTTGTTCTGCGATCACTTTGATATCTGACACAGAGCCCACCATTCATCTGTGCAGGCTTTGTCTGTTTGATGGGGAGGGAGTGAGCTCATGTACAACACAAACATTTGATCTTTATTAACAAATCACCTGTGCATGTTGTTCAATAAGAAGTTGCAAAATCCTCACCTGTTGTCTACAACAGGAGTCAAAAACCAGTAAGTACATCGAGGACTACATTATCCAGTGTAGTTTTCCTTTTTTTGTTTCTAACAGCAAGGTTTGAGTTGAAGGAGAGTTGGCTGTTATTTTCTGTAAAGTGAACAACTTTGTAGATGCTTCCCCATTATGTTGTGTAGCGCTATGAATGGATGCAATATTTTTATTGTGAGAAGGCACAGTTTTCTGATTCCTACTGGCATTATGGAAGTATCATTGGTAACAGCACATGATTCTAAGTCTTCCAGTCTATGCAGACCTATTTACATACCTGCAAAGGGCATAAGTTTCCGTTAGAGGTGATAGGAAATCTGTGTAACTGATGAGGACTTTGTTAGCTTGCTGTGAATACTGAACAACCAAATCAGATATGATTTAGTGATTAGAGTGTTTAGTTCATGATCTTAAAGTTGTGAGCTCTATTCCTGGGTCAGACAGTGCATTGTTTTTTTTTTTTTGAATAATGCACTCTATATTGCTCCAGCCTTTTCAGTTGTAAAAAAGTGCAACCCAGGTACTGGTGCAACTATGGCAGCATGTCAAGAGTATAAATATACTTCAAAGGCCATCAGAAAATGAATAATGGCAGTAAGACGTCACCAGCAGTTGTGGTAATGGGGGGTGATGTGTGTGTGAATGAGAGAAAGAGGGGGGGGGATGAAATGCACACATCAGTTGAGGTTGTTATTGATGGATATTTATATTATATTGTAGCTTGTACAGATGTTGTCTAGCCCTTATTTCACATGGAAAAATAAATATTAAAATGAGCGATTATTTATGGAATATATATTTGTGTGTGTATATGTATTTTTCATAAATTAATCATTTCCTGAGTGTCAAACTAATGCCCACTCTGTATTTACTTTTTATCTTTGTGATGTATTTTTTGTAACCTTTGCACCACAATTGCATGTAAATATCTGTGTAGGTGTTTGTGTCTCTTTGCCTCGACATCACTTGATAGTTGTAAATGAACATCACTGTTATACAAGCAGTGTCATTCATTTCTAGTAATTTGCAAGAACATGTCTGGCAATGAAGAAATATTACCTTGTTGGGAAACAGGTGAGGGTTGGCGACCGGAAGGGCATCTCGCCATAGAAAATCTCCCTCAATAAACTTTGTCTGACCCATGTAGGCATGGAAAAGTGGATATTAAAATGGTGACGATGATAAAACAATGATATATGTATGTGTAAGTGTGACTGTTTGTATATTTGTATTTCCTTGGCTTGAAATAGCACGAAATCATCATTATCATTGTCTGTCTGTCTTCCATGCCGGCATGGGTTGGATGGTCTGACAGGGGCCAACCAGGTTTCTGTGTCTGTCTACGCATGATTTTTATGACTGGTGTTAGGATTCCCTTCCTAACACCAACCACCCTGCAGAGTGGACTGAGTGCTTTCTATGTGGCACCAGCACAGGCGAGGTCAGTTTTGGCAAGAGTTTTTACGGCTGGATGCCCTTCCAAATGCCAACCACTTCACAGTGTGGATCAAATGTTTTTTAAATAGCAACTGCACTGGCAGAGTCACCAAGTTACTTTGCAAGACAAAGAATTTTGAGAGGGGAGGGGACTTTGGAGGAGGTAATCTTGTGTGAGATGATGAAAGATTTGAGTGTGACATAGAGACAGAGACAGAAACAGGTGTCTTGGTATAGAGGAGGTACATGGTTACCTTATCCAAGAGAGAGATAGGAAGAGAGGAGGAGGGAGAGAGAGAGAGAGAAGTAACAAGAAAGAAGACAAACAGGTGTGCAAAGAGTTATTATATAATAATAATATATGTCAGTGGTAATTTTGCTCTTATTTTTTCCTACAGATTACACTGGGCCGTGCTACAAAGGACAATCATATTGATGTGAACTTATCATTAGAAGGACCAGCTTGGAAGATCTCGCGGCTACAGGGCATCATCAAACTCCGACACAACGGAGACTTTTTTATAGCTAATGAGGGCAAAAGACCTATTTATGTTGACAGTAAACCAGTACCGACTGGTAGTAAACAGAAACTAAACAACAACGCTGTAGTAGAGGTTAGTGTCCTTATATTTCTTTCACACTTGTTTGATAAAAGTCCTTTGTGATTGTTGAATGTTGACACTTTGAAGTAATGTTCATCTTATGTTGTCATTATGGCCGGTGGAGTATAGGTTCACATATCCTTGGGTTGATATTGAAAGACTAGTTTCATAAAACCAGTTTAGTGATGTCGATGTATTGCTTGACTGGTTTCATGACTGTCTTGAGACACTACTAGTCTCATTTTATTACGCTGTGTTGACACACTGCTAGTCTGACCTCATGACCTTATGTTGATACAATGCTAATCTGACCTCATGGCCCTATATTGACACTGCTAGACCGACCTCATAACCCTATATTGACACAATGCTAGTCTGACCTCATGACCCTATGTTGACACATTGCTAGACTGACCACATGACTCTATATTGGCATACTGCTAGTCTGACCTCATGACCCTATGTTGGCACAATGTTAGTCTGACCTTGTGACCCTCTGTTGACACAATACTAATCTTACCTCATTACCCTCTGTTGATACAATGCTAGTCTGACCTCATGTTGACACAATGCTAATTTGACCTCATGACCCTCTGTTGACACACTGCTTGACTGACTTTCTAAGACCTTGTTGCTATTACTTTATATCAGTATATTGGACAGCGTAGTTGGTATTGACATTATTTGTGGACTAGTTTCCTCAATTCATAATGTTAATTTGGAGGTCAACTCTGATTGGGCAGATCTCTGATCAAATGCATTCCAGGCATGACCATCCTGACTGTTTAGGAGTATGTAGAACATCATTTTTGTTTTTAATATATTTCAAATGCTATAGTGTGATTTGAGACATTTTTGGTTGCTGTTTCTATGAGATCAGGTGACCACATAAAACTACCTATTTCATTGTTGCTGAACCCTAGGCCATCTCTGATTGAGATGGTTTATGATTGATGATTCCACCCAATACCATCAAGGCTTTTCATAGGATTCTTTAGTCAATCTACCTTTCTCTAAAATGAATGACTTTTTTTTGCTCATCATGTGTTTGTGTTAGTGTTTGTCCCCCATCACTACTTGACAACTGGTGTTAGTGTGCTTACGTCCCCTAACTTCATGTATGTATGTATGTGTGTGTGTATATGTATATATATATATATATGTGTGTGTGTGTGTGTGTGTGTGTTTTCCCTCCACTGCTTGGCAGCTGTTGTTGGTTTGTTTATATCTATGTAACTTAGCAGTCCAGCAAAAGTGATCAATAGAATAAATACCAGGCTTAAAAAAAAAAAGGTAATTCATTCAGCTAAAAATTCTTCAAGGCAGTGCCCCAGCATGGCCACAGTCTACTGGTTGAAACAAGTAAAAGATAAACGGTTAAAACAATGATGAAGATGATATGTTTGTACATTATGTCATCATCTTCATCATCGTCATCATCTTCATCATCGTCATCATCTTCATCATCGTCATCTTTTAATATTTGTCTAAGGCAGCAGGCTGGCAGAACCATTAGCACACCAGGTGAAATGTTTAGTGGTATTTTATCTGTCACTACATTCTGAGTTCAAATTCTGCTGAGGTCAACTTTACCTTTCATCCTTTCAGGCTCGATAAATTAAGTACCAGTTACATACTGGAGCTGATCAGTCTGTCTATCCCTATCTTTCACATTATTAGGTAATGTTTAGCTGCTATTTCTAGCTGGTCAGTCAGCCATATGGAGACTGTCTTGTTGGCTTGTTTTATAGTATTTTATTTAGTTCCAAGACTAACATACCACAAAAGCATTCCATCTTTTTTTTTCTGTCTTCTGTCTGTATCTTGGACTACATCATCTGGTGTATGCCTCCCTTATTAAAGAGTAGAGGAGAATTGGTGTTTTCATAGAAGGTTCCCTCTTTCAGTTTTTCTTTGTCTTTGCTTCCTAAAAACATCCAGACTATTTCAGAATCAACCAGTCTTCCAATCTTGTGTATTTTTTTCCCTTCCAGATATCGTGTTTGCGGTTCATTTTTCTAATTAACCAAGACCTTGTGAATGTAATTCGTGCTGAGGCACAGAAAATGGCTGGCCCCCACGGGACGTGACAGCGGCTCAATATTCAGCACAAAAAACACATGAAAGCAATGTCAAACTAGACACAAGATGGCCCCAGCGATATATCATCATAAAGACATTCTCATAGCCACATCCTCCGGCCAGCTTTTCCAATCATAGACATACCTGCATACAGACATATGTCTCTGTGTGGGATAAAATAAGATATATCTACATATAAACATACATATATAGAAATACATCATACAAATATAGAATGTGTATGTGTATATAAATATATGTGTGTATGTGAGTATATATGTGCGTGCGTGTGCGTTGTGTGTGTATGTATATATATATATATATCTGTGTCTGTGCTTGTTAATGTATAAATATATATTTCTTATATAAGTTTTGTGAATATTATACATTAGGAATGAATGATATATATATATGTGTGTGTGTGTGTGTGTGTATGTGTGTATATAGAATTTTTTCATATGTATTATATACATTACATTACATATATATATAGTCTATATGTACTTTATACAATCTAGATGTATGTGTTTGTAATAGGGACATAAGTTTTTTATATATATACATATATATATATATATATATATATATATATGTATATATGCTCCTTATATATTATACACACACAATATATACATATATATATATATATATATATATATATATATATATATATATATATATATACATACAGAGCAGGAGATTATATATATGCATATCTTTCTTGATGTGTGTGTGTATGTGTATATATATATATATATATATATATATATATATATATATAGCACGCATATGCATACATATTTATGTGTGTTCATGTACATATATAAATATTTGTGCATCTATAAATTTTAGATAATATATATATATATATATATATATATATATATATATATATATATATATATATATACACATACATTCATATGCACCTATCCTAGATATATTATAAATATATATGTATATAATTCGTATTCTGTACACATGCAGTATATATAATGTGTATTCTTTCTATACAGTACACACGCACACATATATTTACTATATATCTGTTTATATATGTAATATAATCAGACTACATATATGTATTCTCTCTCTCTATGTATACACATAGCCACACACGCACACACATATATATATACTCCCACCCATACTTTAACTTATATGTATGTGTAATATATATGTATGTACATGTATGTGTAATATATATGTGTATATAATATATGTATGTTTGATATATGTGTATATAATATATGTGTATATACTATATATGTATGTATTATATATATATATGTGTATATATATATATATATATATATATATATATATATATATATAATTATGTGTGTTTAAATTGCAGAAAAAAAAAACTATAATAAATTTCACCCCTTTTCCTCCATATCTAAATAAGACAAAAGGAAGAAGAAAAAAAATGCCTTTTTCTTAAGTGACTGAAAACACTAATGGCAGAGTCCAGAAAATTTACATTTAATAACAAGAATTATTTTTAAAATTTGTCTGGAGTTTGATTTAGTACTAAGTTGCTTTTGTTCTCTCAACAGGAAAGAGATTTCCCCTTGCAGGAGACCCCTCCTCAGCTGTTCTGTTGCGTTGAATTAGTCTTGTAATTAACCCCCCCCCCGTCTTCATTTTTTTTTTTTTTTTTTTTTTTTGGTATTGTATGTAAGTGCACTGTAGTAGCTGGATATTGGTGGCCTCTCATAGACATGCATTTCCCATCAATATCTCTAGCAAACCTTCTTAACAACCTATCACTGTTCCCCGGTGTCTCTTTAGAATTTAGGGCTGTATGATGTGCATATATTACTCAGCCTGTCAGCTGTTGGCTGTCTCTGAAGTACTCTACATACTGCTCATGTCAACCGATGGCTGTTGGAAGTATTCCTTATAATATATGGTCCCCTCAGCTAACAGATATGTGAAGTACTCCTTGCAATGGACCATATCACCTGATAGCTATGTGAAGTACTCCTTATCCTGGTTGTTTCAGCTGATAGCTACTTGAAATACTCCATGTAACTGGTCCTCTCAGGTAACAGATATGTGAAGCACTCTTTACAATGGATCATATTCTCTGGTGGTTAAGTGAAGTAGGCCTTACACTACTTGTATCAGCTGATAGCTGTTTGAAGTACGCCTTATAAATGATCCTGCCAGCTAATGGCTATGTGAAGTACTCATTTCAAATGGTCCTACCTAGTGGTATTTGAAGCGTCCCTTACCATTGCACATGTCAGCTGCATAGTACTCCTTACAGTTAGTCCTTTACTAAAGGGCTGTGTGACCTATGTCTTAGAACTAGTCCTGGCAGCCCTTGATCTTGTGAAGTACCCTTTATAACCGGGCCTATAAGTTAATGGCTTTGTAAAGTACTCTTTATAACTGGGCCTGTCAATTGACTTTTTGAAGTACTTTTTATAACTTAGCCTCTCAGTTAATGGCTTTGTGAAATACCCTTTTGTAACTGGGACTATCACCTAATAGCTTTGTCAGGTACCCTTTACAACTGAGCCTGTCAGCTAATGACTGTGAAGTATTGTTCACAACTTGGTTTCTCATCCATAGGCTGTGAGAAGAAAAGTTCTCTATTGAGCCTTGTCAGCTTATTGCTGTTAAGAGCTTTTTTACAGCTGGATCTTCTCAAGTAATGGTTCTATAAAAGATTTCTTGCAGCTGGGCCTATATTAGTGAATGAGCTGTTTAATGGCTGTGGATAAGATGGATTAAAAATTTTTTTTTTATCATTGAATTGATCGTGGATACTATCTTTTAAATTCAAAGTAAATGTGCAATGGACACTGGGAGTGTTATCTGATAACAGGCTATGAATAATCTCTTATAGAACCAAATTTGTCAACTGGTGGCTACTATTGCTCTGTCTTATTGAAAGCAAACTTGTCAACCAGTGGTGTCTCTCTCTTAGAAGTAGACTGGTCAATCGTTGGTTGTCAGTGGTCTTTTATAAGACCAAACTTGTCAACCAATAGGTTATTAACCATTAGCATTTACATAACTCGGTCAAATGTAATGATTATTTATTCACATGGTTTTGAATTAAAATTATGCATTATCTCATACTTTGAAATACTGATGAGGTGATTTATTTTTTTTTAAATGACATTGTATGGTAGATGTGAGAGGCCAGATCTAGCTGGTTTGAACATAAAACTGGTAGAATATTTGGACTAGATACAGCCAGTTTAAAAGCTAAAGGGCTGATGATCTTAGAGCCAAACTTAGACAATAGCCAGTGACTGGTGGCTCTCATCATAGTAAAACCATGTCAGCACCGGTTGGCAACTTACTTGGGCCAACTAATCTCTACATTTACTTGTTACCCATTTAAGTAATTAAAACTCCATTGCACGATATCTAACAGCAGTTTGTGGCTGGCTGCACTTGTCTTGTTGTAGTTCATTGAGCTTCTTAACGTGCAGTCTCCACTGGTTATAATCTTGTGGGCATGTATGTGTCATTTGTTGTTGTGTTTGTTTGTTGACAGTGTATTTAGTTTTGTTCATTTTAATCCCTGTCTTGATCCCAAATATTGCTCTGTAACGCCAAATGTTTGTATGTATGTATGTCTATATGTAATTGTGTGTGTGTGTGGGTGCTTTCGTGTTGTTGTCTCCCCCTACTCAGCTCTTCAGGAGCTGAGATAATATTATGCATGTGCTGTTTCTAAGATTTAACACAAACATTTGGCCCTTAACTTTTTATAAGGGCCGTAGGAAGTTTGATCTTGATGGAGAATTGGCTGCTATAGTTAATTAGTTCAAATGATTACATAAAACCTCTCTTGCCTGCTCATCTGTATGTGTGTGTGTATATGTGTCTGTTTTTATCATTTCATTTATGGGGTTGGCATCACTTTAACTATTAGTCTGGTATTCTCCTGTGCCTTGGTCTTTTTGTTGTTGTAAATTCTTTGTTTTTTATATATATATATATATATATTTAAAAAAAATATACTAAAAAAAAAAAGCCCAAACAAAATCCATGAAAATCTCATTTCAAATCTGATCACACCTCATCCTCAAACTCAATCACCTCTCATTACTCTAAACTCCAAACTAAATGATCTCTTTCCGAAATATATGTGCCTCTCGGAGTGTCCGTGCGTCTCAAACGAAAAAAAAAAAAGAAAAAATACAAAAAAGTCTGTACTTTTTATGTGTTTGTGTCTGTTTTACTATTTGTTTGTTATTATTTTTTGTCAATCAAACTCTAAAGACGTTTTCTTTATTTTGCATTTTTTATTTTTCTTATATGAAATTTTTTTTCTCAACTTTAACCTCAATTTTTATTTATTTAAAATAGATTTTTAACATTTTTTTTTCAAATATCCTCCCCCAAAACTTATTTTTTACTGCACTTTAAACATTTGTAAAAGTTTTTATTTACTATATAAATCAATGAAATTTCAAAAATGTGAATGATAAAATGTTTTTTTTATTATTGTTTTTCATTATTATTATTATTATTATTTCAATTTAACCTTCTGTTGCATTTACATATCTTTATTTTGTTTTTACTTTATTTAATTTTGCATTCACACTTTTCAAACTGAAACAAGAACGTACGCAAAAAATTATATTAAGACTATGATGCACAGCTCTGGCAATGTTTTGACTCTATAAACACACAGACACACACACAGACATCTATGTGCACACCAGGTCCCTTCTACACTTTCTTAAATACACATCTGTACTTTTACTAAAGTATTTGATATTTACCTTGTGTAAGAAAATTATTAAGGGTTTCTAGTTGTTGGTGAATAGTTCCATTCGTCTTCCTAAGAGCAAACCTTGTACATCAGTGTTTCTTAATCAGGGATTACATTAAACCCTGGCATTTCACAAGTTGTTTAACCCTTTTGATACCAAACTGTCCAAGACTGTTGCTTGGCTCTATGATATAAACTTCTTGTTTTATAGTGATCTAAATTAAAACATTTCATCAAAATTTCATCTAAATTTATGTCTCAAACACCATCTTAATAATGACAAAGTTATTTTACCAAATTCTTTGTTATTTCCGAAAGTTAATTGAAAAGAATGTATTTGCAGTGGATGTTTTTTTTTTTAATGCCATCCCCCCCCCCCCCCAAGTTTTAAAAGTATGTGAAGTGGAAATGAAATGAAAATCTATGTATGAAGAAATATTACCTTGCTTGGAAACAAGTGAGGGTTGGTAATAGGAAGGGCATCCAGCCACAGAGAATCTGCTTTAAAACTCTTTAGCATTCACATTATTCTGTGAAAAGCAATGCTTATTTATTCACATTGTTTTAAAATTAATCATGCATTATCCTGTAGCTTTGAGATTTTGATGAGGTAACTTAATTTCTAGAATTATATTGTAGAGTTGGTGTGAGAAGCCAGATCTGGCCATTTTGAACATAAAGCAGCTAGAATATTTTGGCTGGATGTAACTGATTTAAATGCTAAAGGGTTGATAAACTCTGTGTGACTCCATGCAAGCATGGAAAAGTGGATGCTGAAACGACAAAGATGTTGAAAGCAAATACTTTGAGATGAGGAGGAGGTGAAGGAGAAAGAAATTACCATTAGAGGTTCAGAAGATCATATCCTATCACAAACCCACAGAAAGAACCAGTTAGATATTTAATGGTAGTCTCTTGAGTCCAAGAAAGACATTTTCTACAAACTGCATAGATGATTTGTTTATTGTGATCAAGTGTTTTCACATTGCTTGGACAAGTGCCTGGTGTGCCACATGTCAGATGTTGAAGTGGTGTCAGAGCAATGTGTGATGGGGTATTTAGCTCAAGAACACATTACACTACCCAAGTTAGGATTCAAACCCATGATCTCAGGATCATGAGTGCTACGTCCTAACCACTAGGCCATGCACCTTCACTTCAGTTTAATATCAGGATTGATTAAACCAACTGCATCTTTTCCGAAACTTATGGTGTAGGAGTGGCTGTGTGGTAAGTAGCTTGCTTACCAACCACATGGTTCCAGGATCAGTCCCACTGCGTGGCACCTTGGGCAAGTGTCTTCTACTATAGCCTCGGGCCAACCAAAGCCTTGTGAGTGGATTTGGTAGACGGAAACTGAAAGAAGCCCGTCGTATATATGTATATATATATATGTATGTGTGTGTAAATGTTTGCGTGTCTGTGTTTGTCCCCCCAACATTGCTTGACAACCGATGCTGGTGTGTTTACGTCCCCGTAACTTAGCGGTTCGGCAAAAGAGACCGATAGAATAAGTACTAGACTTCCAAAGAATAAGTCCTGGGGTTGATTTGCTCGACTAAAGGTGGTGCTCCAGCATGGCCACAGTCAAATGACTGAAACAAGTAAAAGAGTAAAGAGTATATGTGTGCTTGAGAAGACTCGTCAAACCAACTGAAATTGTAGTTGTGGCCGATGCCGGTGTCGTGTAACTGGCATGTAAAAAGCACCTTTCAAACATTGGGCCTAACGGGGGCAATGATAAGTGACCTCGGCCTTTGGTGATGTGCCATACTTGAGAAGACTCTTCAAGCCAAGTGAAATCATAGTTGTGGCTGATGCTGGTGTCACGTAACTGGCACCTGTTCAACCAGCATGTAAAAAGTTTGGTTTTGTATTGTTGCCCATTACTGTGTCTGTAGCCAAAAATCCTTAACTTTCAAAGAATTAATCCACCAAGTTGTTGTTCAGCCCCTTCAGTCCACTCTGATCAAGTAGACCTTGGATCAAAACATTCTATCTATAACTGTCCCTTATTATTTTCTATCTGTCCTGGATTACACAGTGTCTCCTTCAGATAAGGTATAGCTTGATGATAATTTGACTGCTGTTTCTAGCACAGTATGCAATCTGATCAAGTGCACCATGGATCAAAACATTCCATCCATAACTGTCCCTATTATTTTCAATCTGTCCTGGAATACTCAATGTTTCTTTCAGATAAGATATGGTTTGAGGATAATTTGACTGCTGTTTCTAGCACATCATGTAATCTGATCAGGTGAACCTTGGATCAAAATATTCCATCCCTAACTCTCCCTTGTTATTTTCAATCTGTCCTGGAATACACAATGTCTCCTTCAGGTAAGATATGGTTAGAAGATAGTTTAACTGCTGTTTCTAGCACAGCATGCAGTCATATAAAAGCTGTCACTGCTGTAACTGTAAATCATCTCTGACAGGATGTCTGAGTGAGTGTCTCTGCGTCTGCTCATCACCACATGATGACCTCAAGCAAATTTATGGAAGCATGAGACACGCTGTCCAGCTGTCCAATCGTACTCCACTTGTGAGTGATGGTCGCTGTTGGTTTGGACATTGTTACAGCAGACACTGATGGAGGGTGAGGGAGTTCCAGAGGGATAGAAATGGGGGAGGAGGATTGTAAAACCAGTTATGTCTCAAACTGCCCCCACTAAAAGGGGCAGAAATGAGACAATATCAGGAGGGATGGGGGAAGATTACACTGAATAAGACGAGAGGGAATTAGTTCACTGCTTTTATTCTTTTCTTTTTACTTGTTTCAGCCCTTGGCTTGCGACCATGGAACCTCCCTGAAGAGATTAGGCGCACAAATCAATCCTAACACTTATGTTTTGTTTTAAAGACTGTTACTTATTTTATTGCCCTCCTTTTGCTGGATTGCTAAGTTACAGGGTTACAGAGATGTAAGTAAACCAAGACTGGTTGTCAACTGGTAGGGGACAGACACACACACACACACACACACATGGTAGGCTTTCACACAGTTTTTCTTCACTGAAGACTTCACTCAAGCGAGCAATTGATAAAATGGAAAAAGAAGAAATAGTTAAGGCATGCAAATCATCTCTTAAACGGATTGGACTGGTAAAGAAAGCAAATGGTGGTCCCATTGAGCTGAAATAAGTGTTAAACACTCCACAACAAATTAGCATAAACATAACATTTGCAATGTTTGATTTTTCCAAGTTATATCAATTATAATAAAGATATTTAAATGATCTCAATTTACCTGTTATATACCCTGTATGTATATATATATATATATATATATATATATATATATATATATATATGTGTGTGTATATATATATATATATATATATATATATATAAATATATACATACTGATGATGTATATACAAATACATGTGTGTGTGTATGCATAGACACATGCACACACATATATGCATACATCATATATACACACATGCATATATATATATATATATATATATATATATATATGCGATTTTTTTGGTAAGCTGCATCGGTTTTTACAATTCTGTAAAAAACACCCACTACACTCTCCAAGTGGTTGGCATTAGGAAGGGCATCCAGCTGTAGAAACTCTGCCAGATCAGATTGGAGCCTGATGTAGCCATCTGGTTTGCCAGTCCCCAGTCAAATCGTCCAACCCATGCTAGCATGGAAAGCGGATGTTAAATGATGATAATGATGATGATATATATATATATATAGTGGTAAAAAACTCTCAACAGAGCTGAAGAGCAGAAGGTCTTCAGACAAGTAACCAGCCATCAGGCAAGTGTTTCAACCCTTATCTTCTTACACTTTAAGGCAACTGGGCTGCATCCAGGTCATGACTCCTGGGTACCCTTCTACTCACACAATATGATTAAAAGTTCTAGCACTTTACATTCTGAGTTCAATTTCTGGTGAGGTCAACGTAATTGACTTGTTCACTTTCCTCAAAGTT